>NW_016912658.1:36023-149385 GCF_001483705.2 Eufriesea mexicana
AGGGAATGAACATGCCTAATTACAGTTAAACACAATTTGTAAAATATTATTTGGAATGCTACAAAATATCTTGGAACCTTGTAGATTTTTTTACGTTCAAGGGGTGACTGACTCGCTACGGCGTCTTGCATGGCGAGTGAGGGGTGACAGCTTTCGTTTTGACTGGGTTTTGTCATCTCCAATTGATAGGAGCACCGTATTGGTTCGTGAATAGGTTCTTTAGACATTCAGGTTCGTTCAGAGAAAGTGTAAACTGATAGATGGATGAATACAGTATAAAATTAGTATGGTTCCTTGCTGTGACTAGACATACGACCGCAAAGGGTTAATTTCGATATTTCACACAATGTTACATTATTTTAAATTTGATATATCGATTAATATCGAGCTTCAAAATTTTGTCAAATGGCGACTGAAGAGCGCCTCTCGAGTGTAAAGGGTTACAAAAAATATGGCTTCCAATATCAGAAAGGAAACACGACCTACCCCATAAACGCATAGCAGAGAATGAACACGTTCCAGTCGAGCGATCAATCAACCCAACCAGTACGAAAGGGATGCGATTAGTATTGGACGGAAGGCATCGTGTGGGAGGCGCGTAGCACGCGTGAAATAAAGCGCGTTGCGAGGGAAGAAACGAGTGCGGAAGTGGACGGTGCAAGCCGAGTCGTGGCGCATGACGAAGTCGAAGAAACGTCCGTAACGAAGACAGATCGGGGTTCCAGGTGTTCCCGCTTAGCTCTGGGGGTGCTCGTTACGATCCTCAAAGGAGCATAATAAACTGGAACGATCCGCTGTAATTACGCCCGTTGGGCAAGGGCCGGTTATCGAGATCGCATAGCTGGATTTTAAATAGCCGATCCGACCAACGCTCAAAGCGCTCCTGCAGTCGAGGAAATGCAGTGGAGGAAACGCGTGAACGACGTTCGAGCCGTGGTAACGATGCCAATGCTTGAAAAGCTGCAATTAGTATTCGCCTGTTCGGGGAGCCGCGTGCTCGGTTAATTCGCCGTAGCGCAAAATGGCGGAGCGATCTAACTCTGCTACCTTACTTTACACGCGCCCTAGGACCGCTTTGGTTTTACGCGATTGTTCTTTAACAGTTCCGGACTATTCGCCTTCGTCCTCAGTTTGCAAATGTGCAAAAGAGGTCGTAAAAGTTTGCGAGTCTATTTCTCTATTCCTCCTTCCTTCCTCTGCCCCCTTCGTGCTTTTTGGGAGGAACTTTAGGTTAACAGCCAGGTTAACATCGTGAACTTGCTTGTCGATGGAGTTCCTCGGACACGTGCTAGTTCCTTCGCGTGTGGTAAGTGTAGTCCTTAGGAGTTTACTGTGCGTCATAAAATTCTTTGGAATGGTATGGGGGCGAAACATTTGTCGGTCTCAGGTTTACCTTAGGGGTATTTTGCAACAGCGGAGAAGGTGATACTTCGTTTTAAGTACAACGCGGCTTTCTTGCAATTGAACCACGCGTTTCTTAACAATTTCCTTTGCTTTATCGCGTCATGTCCCCATTTGCTTTTCGAAATTCGCATATTTATGGAATAATTTTATCTTTATATCCACGAATA
Organism: Eufriesea mexicana; assembly: GCF_001483705.2. Lineage (NCBI taxonomy): Eukaryota > Metazoa > Arthropoda > Insecta > Hymenoptera > Apidae > Eufriesea > Eufriesea mexicana. The sequence continues at coordinate 37,595 of NW_016912658.1, forward strand.
ACACTGTAAGGAATTCGCGGACGAATGGTCCTTTAGTTCTTGTTGCAAATAAATTCTTGTTCCTTCGAAGATTCTTAAACTTTGTACTTTTATGATTATTCGTATCAGTATCGCGCGATCTAACAGTCCTTTTCGAAACTATTTTATTCTCTCTCGCTATGCTGCAAGTAGATATAAAACAGCAATCTATGCGACTGGTCTCTTCGCGACTCAACGTATCCTCTCCATTCGCTATCGAGCATATTTCTTAACATGGTTATAAATCTCTGGTATGGCGGAACGTTTTTATCCCGCATACTAGTAACTCCTAGAAGGTTCTCGCATTTCACTCATCGTAAAATAAAAACTGAACCCTGTAAAACCGAGCTGCGTTGAGGGTTGAATATAAAACCGCGAACTTAATACGAAAACCGAAAAGAAAAAAGAAGGAAGATAAAAAGCCAGACTTCGAGTAACCGAGGTTGTTATATATTTGTTCATCGATGAACTCGCATTTGCATCAAAATTTCCGTTCGTTCCGCGATATTTTCGAAATCGAATTCGTCAAAAACGACGCGACAGCCTTCGAATAACCGTGAAAAAGGTTCGTTTGCACTCGTGCGACTTTTTGGGGCGCGAATACGTCGCACTTCGTTGTAATAAAGCACTCGCGTGAAGAATGGAATCGTGTAAAAAATACTGGCTCGCCAAAGATCGTGATTCAACGTAGGAAAACGTGGACTTTCTCGCGAAATAGAAAGAGTCTATTGGGAGATAGTCAGTGTGAAAGACCATTGCGTTTAGAATAAGTCTTAAATCAGTTCACAATAAATCATACTTTTTATTATCTACCATCGTCGTTTTGCTGCCCCCTAAACAATTTCTACACACATGAAAACGATCATCCACGAAAGCCACTATAGTGGCGCATCGTGCCTAAGAGGTTAATCGCAACGCGAGATTATTGGTTGTTTATTTTATACTACAGAAATTACAAACCCAAACTGTGAAACGGAAACAACTGGGATAAGGGTTAGCCAAGACTTATCTCATAGCCTTGTCCACCCATTGTCCAATAACCTAATATAAAATAAAATAAACAATTTCCATTCTCACAGTTAAACACCACGATTATCTATATTTCAACAAAGATCGGTTGAACATAGGCTAAAAATTTGATTTAACATTTATGAACGAATAAACCAATCTGTACTCGATCTACACTGAAATCTGTACGATACAAAATTCCTCCATCCCTTGAAACTGTAGGTACAAGACGCGTTTTTAATTTTCTTTTGCTCAGAAAAACAAAGTTACTGCCACATGTGGCGCGACGTGGGAGAATAAAACGCGAAAATCACAGAAAGGGGCGAGATCGTGTCGAATGTTAAAGAGCAAAGGCTATAAATCGTGGGGGTGTAGCGTGGCTAGAGAAATACGACTCTGAAATAGAGGGGGGAAACTGAGCCCTTTGTTTGGTAGAATAAACCGTCAATTTAACGGTTCGTAACCATTGTGATTCCCTAATGCGACCGACACCTGTTCGTGAAAATTACGGGTTGTCGGGGCTGTTTCGAGGGAGAATAAGCGAACGCAATGACTTCGGGCTGCGGAATAAGAAGGGAAGAAAAGAGGAGGATCGCTGATGGGTGTATCAGGCTGCGAGGGTTCCTCTGGGTAGATAAATAAAATTAGGAGGGTGGAACTTTGAATTCCGTGACTGTCAAGGGCGAGTGGCTGTTAGAATTATAGCCATTGGGATAATAGGGACGAAGAGAGAGCGATATGATACACCTGAGGGGTGGAATAATATTTTGCATATTTACAGAGCAGATATTCGTCGTTGCAAGGAATACGTTGAACTTTTTGAAGGGAATATTGTTACGGATCGCGTTTACAATTCTTGTTCTACAAGCTCGATCGCTAGTTTACCGAAGATTCCAATGAAAACGTTACTGAAAAGATTACCCCATTGAAAGATTGTCAGCTCTGTCTAAACGTCGGTGGAAGACATTTCTTTTATAGTCAACAGCCGATTGTTATTTTGTCCGAACATTCTGGAACGTGTTGGATTGCTCTACCTTGAAGTCACGATCCGCTCTTTCTAGGCCGAATACCGGGTAGATATGAAAATCTCGTATCAATATTGTAAGGGGTTTACTAAGTGAGGGCTAGGTCACAAGTCTAACTCTCGGTGGTCTATTCGATATTCTTCTTTTCGCTATGAGTTATACACGCTCTCGTCTTTCCCGTAAACTGTGTCCTAACGCTTCTCGACCTGCCCTAATCTTATATATTCTTAGAATATTATTAACACGCTCACTGTCAATGATCGAACATACAGTCCACGAAATCGGAAATTACGCAAAAAGTCGATGATAAGCTAGAAACTATGCTAAAAGTTGGTAACGCACTATGACCTTTGCCACCTGTGTCCTATTTCCTTCGCAGGAAACCTCGGAACGGAAAGAAAGAAGAATCCGGAGGACGGAAGAACGATACCGGAACAGAAATATGGAAACTAGCAAAGACAAGAAGCCGCGTTTCAAGTCAGTTTCCGATACAACGTTACATATTTCGAGTGACATCCTCGAAGGAGAAAAGTTACGCTATCCAGCAGCAATGCTAAAGACTTTGACAAGCGTGGCTAGTAGGAAAAGAGAATCCCAGGGATAGAAGGGCGGAGGTGTAAGAGCGTGAGGAAGTTTGGAAGAGATTTCGAATGCCTCGTTACTTTCACAGATACGAGAAACGGATACATACATTAGGAGGCAGGCAGCGGTATAATTTCTCGAAAGTTTATCGAGTGATTAACATCTCCGCGCGGCGTTTCAAAGAGGATAAGTACTTAAAAAACTGTAGTCGAAGAGACTGCGGGAGAAGTCGCGAGAGAAATAAAAAAGCGAGAAAGAGCAAACCGAAGGTACTTGGATAAAAGTGGCGCGAGTTCGAGAAAATGGCGGAAATCTTGAAATCTCTGGCGAAAAAGAAGCTCGTGGTTCGCGAGAGAAACGAGTACGGACTGTTTTATCGAGTCCCGCTCGTTTGTTAAGTCGGAGATTCGCGAAACGATGGAGCAAAAGATAATTAAAGGAATGTTAAAGGAATGCAACGGATCGGGGTAATTTAAAGGATCTTAAGAGGAAAAGAATGGAGAGAACGATAATTAAAAATCTAAGAGCTTCCGTAATGTTCCTTCTCATGGTCGGTACCACCCTGAAACGAAGCATCGTTGAATTTTGCGACTGCTTCCGATAAAACGAGCAGTTGGCGTAAAAATATCGATGCGACGCGTGCAACGAGTATAAAACGAAATATTAATTAAGTATAAAATAAACTGTCAATAAAGCGTTATATGTTCTCGTTGTTGAAATCGATCGTGACCGAACCTGCAACTTTTGTTCGACGTCGATCCAGCGAAAACTCCTGTTTTCACTTTAATTAAAATCGCGATATCGCGCGACGATGCAACTTTTGTTCGTTCGAACAAGCGGCAGGAACTTTCGGTCCCGATATTTTTAATTCGCGCCCGGCTACTTGAGCTCATCAACAACAGTGGGGTTGAATTAAAACGCGTTCGACTGTGCGGTCGTACCGAAATTTGTCGTTCAAATTTCGTCGATTTATCCCGCAAGTACAAAGAAAGATTCTCGAATAACGAAACAATGCGAAATTCGCGCCCGTATTTGTTGAAAATATCAATATTACTACGCACGTGGCGATGCTAGATTTCCAAAGCCACTTCAATTGATTCGTGCCTCGCGTGATTCGTTTACAGCGAAATTGGTTTATCCGCGTTGCAATTCCTGTGAAAATAACGTGGGGAGGGGATGTTGGAAAAATTTCGAAATCGTCTGTTACAATCGATTTGAAAAAATTCGATTAGGACTTGCAATTAATCTACTTGATCAGGGGATAGGACACGAATAATCAGAAATGTACTTTCTGTATGAAAATTATTTTTACCATATTAATAGTGTGGAGTGGCGAGCGGCGAAGGACTCTATCTGGAGAATAATAAACAGTGACATCGACTTTGACTTAGGCGTTTAAGGAAGATACCTGAAGTGCGTGCGAATGGATGACATATTTATGACTGGTCGTGTGATTAAGAGAGAAAGCCTGTGTATGGAAAGATAGAGTTTTGACTTTGAGTAAGGGTGCAAAAGGGCGTGGACGCAGCAGATTGTGCGTAGTCGAGACGTAGAGAATAGAGGGTCGTGTGCTTGAGAGTTAGAACTGAGAGGAACCTAGTGTAATATGTTAATTAAATAAACCAGTTTTATTATTAAAAGGGAGTTGTTGTTCATTAGACGGGCAGATCTCGGTCTGCATAGGATTAATCTAGCTAGAAATCCTACAATACTAATAACTCGTTTAAACGACATTAATTTTCTACTTATATTTCGAAACATAAATGGTACGCGGTACTCTTTTATTTCTTTTCTTCTCTGTGTGACATGGTACCGATTTTCGTTGACACGGCTATGATCCAGTTTTCAAAAAATGCTAATCTATTAAATACAGAATATATTTAATTTATCTTGTCTCTCGGTAACAGAGATTGTTCAATTTTTATAATCGATTAACACTAGAACTACCAACCCAGTGAAAATGACTGGTTCCAGAATTTTCCTTTTTGCCATCACTGAACACATACACCTGCTTCAAGCATAAAATTGGTATCAACTCGTATTAAGAAAGAATTGTAATCAATATATTCACTCGTATTCATCGTACCACTGAAATTACTATAATCTGTGCACATTTATTGTTAGGTACCCATTAAATATCGGTAGTTCTAGTGTTAATCGTATAATCGATAAATTATTTCCTAATATTCTGTATTCGATGCATATTGAACGACTTCTGTTGCATCGCGAGATGAAATTCAGCCTGATTTATAACTTACTCGACGAACAATGAAAATCGTTGAAAATTCCGTTCCTCGACTAAACTGTTACGCTTCATCCTGGAATATCCAGCGATCTAACGGCGAATTCAGGGCTTAATCATTTGTAATGGACTATTCGACCGTTCCACCGGCGGAACCGCCATAATCGTAAAAGTAATCTCGAGCGAACGTCGAGGCCGCAATATTCGCCGATAGGTTGGTGGTCAATAGGTCGCTAACGTAGCCACAGTGGCGAGAAGCTTGACGAGCAGAACGATAAGCCTCGAGCCCATCATCCACCCTGCTGACGTGTTCTCACGCTCTTTAAATGGAAGAAAAGCCGAAAAATTCTCACCTGTTAGCGTTAAATGACCCGTTCGTGGGAAAAAGATACGGTTACCGGTTGGCATTCGGTGAAAAGCTTGGTCAAAGCGTCGGAGTGCTTTCTTTTTCGATAAGAAACCGAGACTATGAGGGGATGGGGTGGTGCGAGCAGACGTAACAGAACGTGGCAGGGTTGGTAAAGGGTGCGAGAGGAAGCCACACGATTCCTGTAAGACACGCCGAGCGTGCAACTAGGCACTTTAGCAGAGAAAGTACACTTGATCCAGCAGCGCATGAGAGCTTCGTGGGAACGCTAATTAGCCCAACACCTTCCTCTTTTCCTCTTGGTTGCTATCCCCTTATGCCTCTGGTTTTTCCACTCGCCGGAATTTCGATTATCTTTTTCCCTCTGGTCTCTGTCCGCATCGGAATATCATCGGGATTATTTGGATTTGCCTTACAATAATACGCGCTATGTGTCTATATACTTTGAACAGTTGGGCAATTTCTTCTTTCCGTCCAGAATCGTTTTCCAGGTCCAAAAGTTAGTCTGGATTCCTCTCCGCGCTTCGCGTTGATTTTATTTCCCGACTTTGCAGCATTGCTTTTTTATCCACCTTTCTTTTGTCGCTGTCTGTTCCCTTCTTTTTGCACATCAGTTCTTATTTCGTGCCTTTTTGTCCCCATGTGCAATTCCGATTCTTTTTCGGTTAAAAGCTATAGGTAGGTGTTTCTATCTGGGATTGTCCGCTATCTTTTTGTGTCCTTTGTTTTCTCTTTCTCCGCGTTTCGAATATCGCCATGCAGCTTCGTGTTTTTCGTGTCCCGTGTTTTATCTGTCACGGTATCTATACAATTCTATGTTTCTATTTTCTCTATTCTTTGTTTATACTTCTCTGTTTGCTTTTCCCCCGTACGAGTGTATTTTTCGTATTTATTCGCACTCGTTTATTGTATTTTCCCTCGCGTTATTTCAATACCTTCTGCTCCCTGTTTAAACAGTATTCATAGTTAAATTCTTCCAACTATTAAATTATAACGCGCCGAATTTTCGAGATTATTTTTTAATCCGACAAACAATTTGTTAATTACAAAATTGTATTTTTCATTGAAACCAGATAACTTGCGAAGCAAGGTATTCGAAACTGTGATACCGACAAAATTTCGACGAGGAAAGTAATTATATTAAAAGTGATCAGCCACCAAACAAGTGCTATATAATAGAGGAAGAAATAGGACAAATAATTTCGAATATAATTAATTGAATAACAAATATTATTTCCCTATTTTCACTGCAAAAATAAATTAGCAATTTGATTAGCAATTATAATTAAATTCTGATAATTAAGGAAACGAGGATCGCGTAACTAATTAAAATATTTACTGTATAATATCTTCATTCGACAAAACTTCAGAACAATACACTAGCCTGCAGCAAACCTACAACGTATCTAACGGAATCGTTTAATTTGGGATATCTAGCAAACTCAAACTCAAATCTCTCAAACCCTTGTTTCTCCACATTCTGAAATATACAACAGACAACGAACCTACAAACAGAATGATACATTCATATACGCTGAGAAATATGAGAAAAATCAATTATTCTACGACACGTTAAAATTCAAATATCTCTACTCGTTCTTTTTCCTACTGTCTCGACTCTCCCAACTCTCCTCTTCTCGAATCTTTGTAATACACAAAATAAATCACAAAATTTACAAACATCCACGAACATCACAGTGATAAAGTGTCCAATTAAAACGTTCAGTTTCAAATATCTTTATCCATCATTTCCATTCACACGTCTTCCACCCGAACCCCAATAATACAAGAAAAAAGCACGCAGCAAAAGGAATAATACATGCACACGAACCCATAAATATTACATAACTATCCCCTCGCGGACACTCTCTGAGGTTACAACTCGATACATCATCCTGTCTATAAGCACCCCTGGCCCCCTTCATCCCTTTTTCCCAGCATTGCTCCTGCCCTCTCGTAGCTATTTACCCCGTTCCATACGCGCGATCCTAGCTCGTTTCAATCTTTTTCCTCCCCCTTTTATATCACTCATCGTGTCATTCTATACACTTCACCCCTGCCTCCCCGGGGTCCCTGCCGCCCTGTTACCCTCGCCCTGCCTTGGTTCGTGCTCTTTCACCCGTTTCTGTTAAGTTTCCGCCGTGCTACAATCGCTCAGACGGGCGCCTTTATGAAACGCGAAATCGATATCGCGTCGGTGTAAACGCGGCCTGCTAGTTGCGATTTCCGGGCCGCGGCGGAAAATAAGACGCGTCGGGGAATACGGAAACGAATTGATTCGTCGTACGTGCCCGGGAATTCCCGTGGTATTTCGCATGGTTTCACCGGGTAAACGTTGCGTTTAAACGGAACAACCAGGGCTGTTGGCTCGCGGTCCAATAGCTTGGTAGTTCTCAGTTTTCGCAGAAAATTTCTCGAGCTAATTAGCAGCTTGCGGTTTTAATAATTTCGCGGCTGTATCGAAGCGAGGCTCGCGTACGCTTCGATGCGGTTGTTTCAATTCGGAAGTTGATGCGGATGCGGCATTTAGATTCGGGGTGAGTACGCAGTAGAAGAATGTTAAAAGAGAAGATAATTGGTAATGAAATTAGGCGAGGCGTGATTAAAGTGCTATACATGTGGGATTGGAATAAGCACGGTCCTGGAAGAATGTTAAGCGTGTTTGGGCTTAGAACGAAAGAGACCGTGTGCAAGAGGATCGAATATAAAGGATGTTTATGATAGAGTCGAATGCGATAAACGAGTGAAAGTTTATGAATGCGCCTGACTGTTTGGAATACGTGACCAACCGATTGAGAAGAGAGAACGTGGGTATAGATGAGGACAGAGTGAATGCTTAAATAAGGGTAGAAGGGCGCGGGCAGGGACCAGTCCTTCACGGTCCTCAAGATAGTGTCTAAGTAAAAGTCGAACGTACCCGTAGCGGGTCTCTAGTTTCGTAGCCGATAATATAAGCATAAGTTTACTGTATTTTAAGAAGCAGTAAAACAACATTACTTTAGCCCATCCACCCACCCCGATCCTACATACACGGTCTATGTCTCGTTTATCAACGAAAGTTTCAAGGTAGAAATATTGTAGGAATTTTACTTTGTTGGCTCGTTTTTCCTACAAATTAACTCTATGTCTTCACACACTGACCTGACGACTATTCAGAGCAATCACTCAATAACGAACTTAGTAACTGCTCTGTAACTGACTGTGTCTTCCAGAACGGGCCCTCTTAACCAGTTAGCTGTGGCGCCCCCTTTTGAGAATGCGTACCTACATGTGTCGCGAAAATCGAGCGATGACGAGTATACTCGTCAATCACAGAGTAAGTGTCGCTGTTAAAATATTGGATCAAAAAGATGAGTTTATTTTATAAAATTGACAATTTTATTGCTAATATTTACCTATTTGGTTAACATCTATTCTCTTATTGGTTAGTTTTTATGGGTACCTATGAATTTTAGTGACCGGCAAAAAATAGCTAGGTAACTTCGGGTCAGCAGCCATCAATGGCTGTATCGATAACTCCTCTCTAACTGACCGCGTCTTTCAGGGCCCTTTTAAGGCCCCTCCAGAAGACAAGCGCCTGCCCGAAGGAGAAGAAACTCTCTCAACTCTAAGGTCAAGGGAACAGGAGACTCCCTCCGAGTTAGCACCTCACGTGGTCTGGTCTCGATCTCCTACGGTCCATATGACAGCCAGATACTAAAGGGGTCCCCTAGACCCGAATACCAGGTGAGGACAGTCTACCCTAATAAACGAGCGTCTCTCCTTTACCATTTCTATATTATTTTAAATAGTATAACAATCGAAGAAATTTTTGTGGTTCCCTAAAAGTTGCTTGAGAATATAATTTCACGATTTGCGATATATCGATAACTGATCTCGATGTCTTTCCTTGTTACGATAACGATGAAACGTGACACGGTATATCGGGAAGTTTGCCGCTTGGAAGAAAGCGGAAGAAAGCGAAACAAAGCGTTAGGAATGAGTTGAACGAACAAGGTACAAGGATTTTGCGAAGAAAATGAAATGAAGGGAAGCGTCATAAACTAGGATTCGTGTGTATCCATGAAGATAACGATCTCATAAATACAAGGAATTGATCATCAATTCGAGTAATAGCGATGAAACTGGTCTAATCTTAAAACCGCCTGTACTGCACGCTTCGTTAACTTTTTTATTTTTTACGTTTCAGTAAAAATTACGTTTCGCTGCGAAGATTTCAACGAAATACTGGCTATTTTACATTTCGTTTTACTGTACCGCGTAAAACAGAATTGAGGACTCTCGTGGAAGATTGCAGGCAATGATAAACATTTTTTCTTCCTTCCTTAAATTTTTAATTTCGTGAAAGAGAGGTATTACTGTATTTAGAACAAAATTTGTCGTTAAAATAACAATTGCCTCGTGTTAATTATTTAGCACGGTAAATAAATTTTATCACATTTTCTTTCGCTCTATGTTTATACGCACCTATATGCTTGCTCTAACGGAACAATTTCAGTCACCGCGTTTAGCAAAAGAAAAAGGAGAATAAAAAGGGAAAAAGAGAAAAAGATAGGAAGCGAAAGAGGAAAAACAGAAGACCAGGAAAAGAAAGGATGTAACACACATACAATTGGAGTCGGTTCCCTGTAACACGGAATCGAGTCGAGCAAATTATTTCACGAGTGTCGCGTTCGCCAGCATTGTTCAGCACCTCCTTGTTACCGACAATGTAGCGTGTTTTAATTATTCTTTATCGGGAAGACTGAGGCGTAAAGAGCGATTAATCTCGCGCGCAGCGAGAACCGGGCACAATGGCGATACGCGTTCTATGAAATTGTAGAATATAAGGAGACGGGGTCGAGGATAAATTTCATATTGCGCTGCTTTATTTTTTTTTCATACTGGTCTGCTCGGTCGTTCCACTGAAATTAACTGTTAGGCAGGCTGGACCCGGCAGCCATGCAGAGCACCGGCCATTGTTCTCTGCAAAAGTATTTCAAATCGAGAGAAATTGCACTGGATTAGCGATTTCACGCCCCACGATATGTTTTTGGTGTCATGTTCTCCTTTCCCTGTCACGGGACGTGATTTTACATATTTATTTTGTAACATCGTTGAATCGTGTCTGTGAAAGCATGATTCCACGTGCAATTAAGTTCAGACGAATTTTTATTTTAATTATATTTATATTTAGCATCATAGCTTTTGAAATGGTGAATTAGAATTGAAAGAATTTTTCTCGGTTCCGTAATATTAGGTGAAGTAAAAAGAAATTCATTATTTTTGCACGAAATTGAATGCAAAAATAATGGATTTCTTTTTACTACGCCTAATATTGTGGTAGTGGTTGTCATAGAATGCGTTGTATGAGTGTGAGGAATGTTTGTGTGGGAGAACGTGTGTGTGACGAGTATGACAGAAAAAACAATCAGTAGCTGAATGACAGTCATTACATATAGACCTGTGTGTGAGAGAGTCCTCGAGAGATAATATCACAGTTTGAAGCGAATTTATTTTACAAGATTTAGTTATAAATTATGCTGTGCTGCTATTGTGTTAAATAAATCTTATTATTAGTTTATCCATTTATTCGCAAATATAATGAAAGACGAAGTAAGTTAACAATGTTGGCCACCACCTGAATATTCCAATATTTGTATTTATAAAAAGAAATCAATTATTTTTGCATTCAATTTCGTGCAAAAATAATGGATATCTTTTTTACTTCACCTAATATTACCAATTAATAATATTACTCTTCGGTATTGTAGCTTTGTTAGAATTTCTATTAATCACTGTGGTATAAAATTTCCCAAGATATTTAACAATTATCAATTTTCAAGCCCAATTCTCGATTAACATAAAAATACAAAGCACCGTCTATCATTTATCTGTATATCGGTTAACGAATGAAACAGCAGAGATTCGATCTAATGATTACCGCGAGTTGAGCCATTCTGAAGGTATGGTATCGTGATAATGACTATGGAAACCCGATTCAAAGTTTAGAAATTGTTCTTTCGAAGTTAGGATTACAGCAACGATGCTCGTTACTCGATTCTATAGGACAAACCATCCACGATATTTCCCGCAAAAGCTTCTGTCATCCTATACCGAGTATTTTTTCGTTTTTCTTTCTCCCTTCCTTTCATTTTTGACGCTTGTAAATCGTAATACGAAAAGCATTTTTAACAGCAGGAAATCGCAGCGCTCGAGGAAATACAATTAACGTGTCGGGTATTTTTTAACCACCGTACATGCACGAGTGCTGGGCAGATAAAAAATATTCGGTATAAAGTTATTACTCGAAAATAGGGGCTCAAAGGGCAGTAACAAAGGTGGAAGTAGAATTTTCGCCGAGATTTTTTTACAATCTCATTTACCTGCTCCTTTTTCGTCTCGGTGAGGGCGGGACCAGGTTGCCCGCATCTCGGAAACGAATTTCAACCTCTGTTCAGAAGATACGCCCGGGAATATTTGATTATCCCTGGCACGAGATATATACGTGCCACGAAAATCGCTACCTTCATTTTCAACCGAAGCGCGAATCTCGCTTCTGTTCCACGGCAAATTTTTCTAAGCTGATCAAGTTTCATATCCCGGTGAAAACGGCCAAAAAATCGCGTACAAGGGTCAAACCTGGCTTCCGGAATCTGAGAGTTTATGCTCCGGTTTTGCAGCTTCGCCCTCCGTTTCGTGTTTTCAAAAAAGAAAATTCCCTCTTCGCGAGGGTGCCTCTTTCTTTAAGGAACGCTATCTCAAGGGCGTCCCGTGGAATTTTCAGGTTAACTAAAGGAAACTAGCTTCTTTTACCTTCTTCGAAATTTCAGACTCAGTCGGGCGTTTAGCACGTAGTATACGTTTTCGCGTGGTAGCTCGGAACCATTGCGATATCGTGAAGTTTCTTAACCGGCAACCGAAAGCGTAAAATTGAAATCGCGGATGGTGGTTGATACATATTTTATCAGATCCACTTTCGAAAGATTCGGATACGATTGATAAGGAGAGGTCGAGAAGTGAGATATCGAGGCGATGTAGTTACGGAAATCAAGGTAAGAGGCGGTGCAAAATTCGAGGCAATAGTAGCGATAGATTTTTGAAAATATCTCGATAACTAAGTCATAAGAAAAATTGGTCGAAACGTCGAGTTCTACCTGTCCAATAATTAAGCCGTTCACTGCACAAATTGATTAACTCCATAAAACAAAAAGTGGAGAAATGCAATGAAATAATGTACATTGTTCTTTAAAACTCCCTTTATAATTTAAATCGAAATAAATATCGTAGAATGCATAAATGCAAATGTAACTTTCATCTAACGGTATATAAAATTTATAAGAAAAAATAGCCAAAAGGTAATCGTTACAAAAGGTAATCGTTAGTAACGTTACCATTTTTATGTTACTGGAAGAGTTAATCGATTTGGCAAGTGAAAAAAGTAATAAATTTAAATTTTATTAAATTTTAATTAAATTCTGATAAGACGGCATTAAAAAATTCACCGTTATCATTCATGGCTTGCTGGTGCATTTGAATTGCATTATTGCAACGATTTACATTAGAGTAGGGAGTTAATCAAAGTGATCTCTGAAATAAATTATTCATTATTCAGTGGCCAACAAATTTTTGTCGTTTAACGATGTTAATCTTAATTTTCAGGGAAAGTTATTATAAATATAAAAAGTTATGACTATACCAAGTGTTTTGACACTTAAATTTCAGATTTTTCAAAAAGTGCAGTGAACGACTCAATTATCGAAATCGATGGTGAACATTATCTCTAAGAGGAGGGAAAAGGGGACAGAAATTGTTTATAATAAAAGTGTGGCAAAATAATTCCATCCTAATCTCCAGATGCTAAAGAGTCAGCTCTTATCTCTATCTATCGTATAATCGATCTGTCTGCCACGTTGCTCCAAGACCTTGGTCGATGTAGCAATAGTCAAATTTCAAAAGAAGCCAACCTATCCTCTAAGTTATTACTAGCTTTACACGAGGAGCACAAAGAAGTCCCATCAATGATCACCGGTAGGTGTACCAAACTGATTCGAGTACAGAGAACCATGTCATACACAAGTTCATAGTCGATAGACACGGTGTGCTCGGTTGCAATTTTTCCGACACGTTCATTCGAAGGGAATCGCTTGTAAAGGGCATCCCCGTAATCACCGTCGGCGTAGAAGAATCGAACGTCTCCATTATCGGTTCTACAGTGATGGTGGTGTGGTCTTCGTTCGGTTTAATTTAGCGCTTCCACTGGCACAGTCGTGTGTACACGCTTTGATTCCGTCCTGGCTTCGTGACACGTGTGAACATCGAAGCCGTGTAGCGTCGGCTGAACGTGCATTGGCCGATATTGGAAACAGGGACACGAGCAACCCGATCAAAATATTCCGGTCACGCATCAGCCAACCAATGCCGCGTCTCTCTATCCAGTTCCTATACCTTTTTCCTCTCGCCATTTACTTCGTCCTGCCATCGAACTGGTTCTTCATCTGATTCGTCATCCTACTCTCTACTCCAGTTGCTTCATCTCCTCCTCCTCCATCTCTTCCTCCTTCCGTTCTCTTAATTCCACGCTTCATCTTTGCTCAGCTTTTCTTCCTTCCTTCCTTCCCAAAATTGTTTCCTCCCCTCTCCGCCCCTTTATTTGCGTCTTGTTTCTCTCGTTTCTTCGATTCTTATTTCGACTTCAACTTTGCTGTATCAGGCGACGATAATTCTTCAGCAGGGACGCACGCGAGTCGTTGCTTTGACTCGTAATTACTATGTTAGACGATGTAGCGGTTTATTATGCAAGTGATCCATAATGTAAAGTCTACGAAGACATGGTAATTATTTACATTTATAATGACATGGTTTATATAATTGTGAAACTACCCCGGGCATCGTTAGCTTGAGGAGCGAGAGAATCCCGAGAGACGTTAAATAGCTATTAAGTACTCTATGTGTAAATGTTAAATAGAGGTATAGAGATAGATAGGACGCCGTTCAAAAGGCAAGAGGTTCATTAAAGGCCGGAGATGGGAATAGTCATGGTCGGAGGTTAACATGGGAATAGCTATACGGTGGCCCGGAAGTCGCAAAAATCTCAATTGGTCTTATGTTAAATCGTACCGTATTTATTTATTTATTTATTTGTAAACAGATTGGAAGCCCTTTATGTACGTAACCGCGTAAACATAAAATTGCACGCGATATACATAAAAGAAACAGACGAACAGAAAGATTTTATAATTTCTAGAAAGCTTGTGTACTTGTCAAATTTTCAAGTTATTCACGTTTAAAGTTTTGCAGGAAATCGGATTTCGTTGATCGTATTTGGTTTGACGATTAGGGGATCGGACCCAGAGGATAATACAGGTAGCCCTCCTACAACACGGCACCCTATAACACGATTCATAAATTACGGGAACCCTTCTACAACACGGCATCCTATAACACGGTTTCTAACACGATAAGAAAATTGCAAAAACCTTTGTATAACACTGTACTTCTACATGAGCAGTGATGACGAAGAAATTTATTAAATTAAAGTTGCATTAAATTAAAATAATACTTTTGTTTTTTTTTTTGTTTTGTGATGTACATACACTTATATTTTTGATAAAACTTAAGTTGTTTACGTAGAATTTAAAAAAAATTTGTTTCTAGTAAGTTTTCGGAACGTAACCCCCCTTTTTGTACTGACTCTGGGTCTCGTACAACACGGTTTCACATAACACGGAAATTTCTAGGAACCTATCTACCGTGTTATAGGAGGGTTACCTGTATTTTGACTACTGTATTTCTTGTGCACTCTTCACGATGGTTGATTAGAAAATGAAATTGATCAAGGAATATAGCAACACCGATAATCTTGAAAGTTTTACAGGCGTTAGAATTTATTTGATCGAAATTCTTTGGAAAATTCTGATTCTATCAGCAATTAGCAACGATATGTTAAGAATAGTCTCATAAGATTCGTGTCTCTGACGTCCGTTAAAAATTTCCCTTTTATTTCCTTATCTCAAGCTTTAGTCGCGTTAATTAACGTTGTCGTCGTGTGCACCTTTGTATCACATTTTCAGTTGGCCCTTTTTCGAAAGGTTTTTATACTCCACGCGACATGTTTCTAACTTTGCTACGTTTCCCAGTTCGCTATTTCTTCTTTGCATTTCCTTTGTGCTTTTTATTCAACCGCCCTCGCTTTTTACGTCCTTTTTCTTGATAACGTCAATTTAATCTCGAAACACTTTTTATCCCGCTTTTTGTCCTACCTTATCTTCTACGTTTTAATCTCTTTTAAGTTTTCCGCTTCCTCATATATGCCCTTTTTTACCCACCTTTTGCCCACATCCTTGCGTTTCCTATACTTTATATACCAAGTTCCTAGTTCACTTTTCTCATTTTCTAAAACTTCCATCTCAATTTTACATTTCCCCGCTACTTTTTCACTTTCTCTTCATTCAACACATTCCAACTTCAATCTTTCTTTCCCGATCTACATCGAGAAGACAGAATTCTATATTGCGAAGATGAATTGCTTGAACGATTTCCCAGGAAGACAGTCTGTCATATTTTATTCGATCTTCACGGTCTTCCCTGGGGAATCGATATTTATTTTGTCATCGACGTCTTAGTTCCTTTTTGGAAAGAGCACAAAGAGTATCGAGGAAAATCCGTTCTTACAACGATATTTGTAATTTTTCAAAGTAATTTCGGTCTGTTTTACGTGCTTTATCATACGCAGTTAATAAGAAATCAGTTAATAAAGATTATGCAGGAATTAATTAATTTTCACTTCGAAGAGACGCAGGTTTATCTGTTGTATCATAAATGCAAACCACCAAAATGGCTTCATCCTCCCTGACGTGGACCATGTACAATACAGACGATCGTATAAGTGATGCAACGCGAATTTTTTGGAAATTACCTTTAATTTTAGTATTCAGGGACATAACCTCTTCGATAGCAAAGTGATTCGTAATTTCGTAGATAATTTTTTAATGTTCCCAGTTGCTAATATTGATCATGAAAAATTGCGTAACTGTCGTATGAATCATCTAAATTCCTAAAAAATTCCTTATCCCCGTTCCTCTCGAAGTAAGACAGAAGTTTGCAAGACTTTATTCCATTGCCTCGATTTTCCTTGATTTTTCTTCGGCTTGCAAACACAGATGGAATCCGCGCGATATGCGGCAAATTGCTGTTCGCGTTATACTAAACCAGCGACGCGTCAAGCAGCTCGAAGAAAATATGCTGCTTTTCAAATTTTTCCCCGCGTTACGCGTCGCAGCTTCGTTTCACAGCGATGTTCTATTGTTTCCTAGAAGATCGTGTTGCATCGTCATTATACCGTATATACGGGCGATGGCGCCGTTTTGTTTCTTCGTCGTCGATTTGCTCGGGTGCTTCTGCTGAAAGAGTTTGAAAGACAATATTCTTCCAAGCTCTGCGATTATACCAGGTGTACCGCTGGTAAATTATCAACCTACACCTCGAACATGTTTCGCGCGAAGATGGCTGAAGAGAGATTGCAGAGGTAAGAGCGGTATTGTACTTCACACTTTCAAAATTTTAATTTTCGCACGGTACTTTTATTTTCGATACGGTACTACGATAAGTTACGACGCGTCACGACTTCTACCTTATGCTTATCTGTTATGTCTTTCGGTAGGTACTGATTTCTATGACTATGCCAATGTCTCGTATCTCAAACCATTTGCATATATTTCAATCGATGAGGAAAATTCGTATACTCCATCTTTCAACGATTGTTGAAGTAAATGTTGATCTATTATACAGTTACTTAGATTAATGTAATTATTATACGTTTAAAGTACCACATTCTTCACTGTGATTACATTTGCGTATCCGGTGAGATTCAAAGAGGATTGATATCGAAGAGAAAATTAAGATTAAAAGATAGAAGTGACATAGTCTTCTAACGAAACTATGTCAACACTCGAGTAACGATAGATAGCTGACAAAAATCGTTGAAACTTAATCAGGATCACTCGTTCTATTTTTCTGGCATGCAGCATCGTCCAAGTATCATTTATTTTTATTTCAAAAAATTTTACCGATGACTGAGAATTGAATAGGCTGCAGGTTTGCAAAAGTAATTTAAGAAACGTAGTATTACGTAGACATACACAGGAATAATATAAACTTATGACCTGATGCAGTATTCGGTAAAATTCTAATACGAAGATATATCTACACGAAGATATACGAAGATATTCTTCGAACATACTGGGCAGTGCAATATATATCGGCTAACATGTTTGCAATGAATTATGATTGTTTTCCTTTCGATACCAGAGAGGACCTCGAACCACGAGAGCACGGTAAAAGCTATACTTGATAATGCAAGGACTCTGCAACCAGATCCAAACTATTTGAAAGTCAGGAGACTTCGAAATCTATAACTCTGCAGCCGCACATTCGCCACGGAACAGGACCCTGTCACCATTAACATAATGACCTCGGGGCTGAAGAATCCATTCTGAGGGACTTCAAGGTCGTGGGATATACCATCCACAGACGAGGAGGGTAATGATACCTTTACTCCAAGTTTTCCAAGTCGTGGTAGACACGATTCGATATCCAGGACCTTCCAAATCCGAGATCTGGAATACCACATCATGGTCGTAACTCTGGCACGTGCTTTCATACATCCTGCACGGACGTGTTATCGTAATAGACGTCTGATTTTTAGAAACTTTCCCGTAGCCTTAAGTCAATCGTCCTCTGCCATTGTTCAGTCCGTCTAGACCCATTGTTCAGACTCTGCTCATTCTCCACGAGCAGCAGAGCATCCTCGTCGAATCGTCAAAAGCCCTATCGTTCCTTCTTCTTCCTAGTCAAATAGGTTACTCGTAGCGATATTGGAAGGATCGCGTTATCGGTAGCTCCATCTCTATCTTAATTACCAGTCATTGTCTCAGGATGCCAAGCCCTCCATCCGGAGTTCCTCGAAACTTAGTCGATCGTCTTGCAACTAGCGGCACGTGCACGCGCCTCGTCTTAGGGTTAACCGAGTGAACTGCGAAGGCCGTGCATCTCCACGAGCTTAATGGAACTTCTACTTGGACGTGGCTTTGCCATCCCCCGTTCTATCCCCCAAAGCTTTCAATTGATTCCGCTCACGCGCCACCCTGGAATAGCTACACAGATACCGATAGCTGTTCCGGAGAAAAACGATCGCCTGCTTATCGTATGTCGTTGCCTATGGGCGGTTTCGCCTTCGCAGTCGTCTCAATCCGGCGTGAGATCTTCGGCGGAAGCGAGAGCAAAGGAGGGTGCTGCTCGGTGCAGCTTATTTTTCGGGAATCGATCGAGAGGAATCGAGAGGAATCGTGACGGTCGACGAAAGGAATGGTTTCGGTGGCACGGTGGAAATTCGTGGAAGTAAATTTGCAGAGCGAGGGATGAAGAGATTGGGAACTGCCGAAAGTCTGGTTGTTGCTGCGTATGTCGGGACGTTGTAAACGCTGGAATTTCAATTGTAAAAATGTGATCCGGTTCCTGGAGAAGACTCGGTCATGCTCTACTTTTATTTCAGTACTTTTTGCTCGTTATATTTCAATCGTATCCAAGAGGACTTTCATTTAATCTCGTTGTCGCGTTAACTTCAGGGTTAGCATTCTTCGAGTCGATTATTTACGAGTTCCGAAGTTCACGTTTACGCAGAGTTCACTTTGTAATCCAGCGAGTGTGGTCAATGGGGTTGAAGTCCTAAGTTCGTTAGGCGACTTGAGGCACTCTCAGGAGCAGCATTATTCCTGCAATATCTCATCGTACTTAGATCCACCACTGTGTTCTTAACACATTTTCATAACACACAGAAAACGCGGGTTTCTAAGTGTGTCACTTGACTCTCGCCCTCACGATGATGAGGATTTCTTTTTGCTTGCATGGATGTCTTACACGTCAATTTGCATTCACTTGCCACGTTTAAGACAATCTGCATTTGTTATACTTCGAAAATAAAACGTATACAATTGTATATCGTCAGTAGGTCGTCCGCAATTTGCGACGGTTAATGACGAACCAAATTTCTTGAGGAACGTTGTGTTTATAATGGACTGTATTTTATGTAGTTGTTCCGGATAACTCTTCTGAACTCTTCGAGTGTTATTGACTGACTGACTCTGACTGACTCTCTCGGTGGTTATATAATCCTGGTCTCTCTGCCGATTGGTTGCTATGATGTTGGGGGTGTATGTTAACTTCAGCGTCCTTCGGTGGTGGTGGTTGTTTAAACAATCTAGATAATTGTGCTTTTCTTCTTGAAAGGTGATATATAGTTGTTTGTTGCGGATTACCTAAGTGGTGGCTCAGGTGCTAAAGAAATAAAAGGGCGCTGACAGTGTGGATATAAACAACCTTCTACTTGGGACATTGCGGTCCTAGGGCCTCATCAATGGTACTTGAGAACTTTCAGAGCCTTCACACGGTCTATTCTAAACAAAGAGCCGAACGAAATACCGGGACGACATTCCAAGGCTTAACAACAATGGTTCAGAAACGATCAAAGTAAGAATCACTCTCGAGCAATGTATTCCTTAGTTAGTACCTCTTTCGTAGGTTCACGCTTTTCGTTGAACGATATAATAAGTCTTATTATTCTGTAACTTTTTATCCATATAATATGAGTGAAGCTTTTAACGAGTATATTGCTCACCCTCTATCAGATTATTCGATACATTCGGAAGATTCTGACATACGAGTCGAGGACAGTGATAGCGATTTGGGTCCAAGGAGAATATCAAGAGCTGTTCCATTACAATATTCGAGTGATTCCGATGATTCTAGTAATAGCGAAATGTCCACAGGATGACGAATATGCAATCGAAATATAGTATTTTAAGAAAATGTACAAGTTTTAAATATTTTCTTTAGCTACTCATTGTTCGGAAACAAGCGAATGTTGCTGACACTCAGGTTTTAAATGTCTCATATGCTGCCTGCGCGAACGAATTTCGTTTCTTCGTGCAACGTAATTTGACGATACGTCCTTTTGGAACGACTTAACGGAAATTCTCTGTTACTTTATATCGTAATTTCGTTAGCAAAGTCTTCAACTGTCGATTTAAAAGAAGAAAACAAGTGTTCAACGGATAGTCTCATCTTTTTAGCAAATGAAGTGCACGTAGAAGTTTATCATTTAAACTCCATGAAACGGTATCTCCGATAAAAGTTGGCATCGCGAGATTAAGCGTCGACTTTATTTACAGCAACAGAATTTAAGTTCTTCGGATGGCTGAACTTTCAAGAGCCGAGGGAACTCGTTACATTCGCGCCGAATTGCCGGCACAGCGTTCTACTTATTAAATTACTCCGTTAGGCTGTGTACTTTGCCTCTGAGTTTGTCCGGGGACATTTAAATTCACCCTTTGCTATCTGCTCGGGCGAAATACGCAAAATGATTGTAATATTATCGTCGCGTTGCGGGATCTAGATAGGAACCTACTGAAATCTTACGCGATTCATGATTATCTGTTTAATTACTTTCAAAGTAAATGAATTTCCACGACTATTGCGAATATTACGAATAAGACGAGCGAATATCGAACTCGGAGTAATGTCGGAACGACTTCGTTGGAAACGGAGCAAGTGGAAATAAAATATGGAAAGAATTTTTAAATAAAATCAAACATTACCGTAAAATTTTACCTTCAACCCATATTCTGGTTTTCCAATGAGTTTTAGATATCGAGGTTTAGATAAGGAAAAAAGTTAAATATAGTTTTCATATCTATATTATCGAAATCAGGTCACGGGAAATTATAGAGATAGAGTTTCAAGATTTCCAACGATTTAGATAGATTGAGGGATAAGAATATTTATTATAATTTGAGGTCTGCAGTTTAATAAATTTCTTTCGATAAGTATAGCAATATTATTCGTGATTTTTAAAATACTACAACTCGAAGTGATCGCGTAACTTAATTTTATTTTAATGACACGTGTTAATTGTTCGGAAACAAGCGAATGTTGCTGACACTCAGGTTTTAAATGTCTCATATGCTGCCTGCGCGAACGAATTTCGTTTCTTCGTGCAACGTAATTTGACGATACGTCCTTTTGGAACGACTTAACGGAAATTCTCTGTTACTTTATATCGTAATTTCGTTAGCAAAGTCTTCAACTGTCGATTTAAAAGAAGAAAACAAGTGTTCAACGGATAGTCTCATCTTTTTAGCAAATGAAGTGCACGTAGAAGTTTATCATTTAAACTCCATGAAACGGTATCTCCGATAAAAGTTGGCATCGCGAGATTAAGCGTCGACTTTATTTACAGCAACAGAATTTAAGTTCTTCGGATGGCTGAACTTTCAAGAGCCGAGGGAACTCGTTACATTCGCGCCGAATTGCCGGCACAGCGTTCTACTTATTAAATTACTCCGTTAGGCTGTGTACTTTGCCTCTGAGTTTGTCCGGGGACATTTAAATTCACCCTTTGCTATCTGCTCGGGCGAAATACGCAAAATGATTGTAATATTATCGTCGCGTTGCGGGATCTAGATAGGAACCTACTGAAATCTTACGCGATTCATGATTATCTGTTTAATTACTTTCAAAGTAAATGAATTTCCACGACTATTGCGAATATTACGAATAAGACGAGCGAATATCGAACTCGGAGTAATGTCGGAACGACTTCGTTGGAAACGGAGCAAGTGGAAATAAAATATGGAAAGAATTTTTAAATAAAATCAAACATTACCGTAAAATTTTACCTTCAACCCATATTCTGGTTTTCCAATGAGTTTTAGATATCGAGGTTTAGATAAGGAAAAAAGTTAAATATAGTTTTCATATCTATATTATCGAAATCAGGTCACGGGAAATTATAGAGATAGAGTTTCAAGATTTCCAACGATTTAGATAGATTGAGGGATAAGAATATTTATTATAATTTGAGGTCTGCAGTTTAATAAATTTCTTTCGATAAGTATAGCAATATTATTCGTGATTTTTAAAATACTACAACTCGAAGTGATCGCGTAACTTAATTTTATTTTAATGACACGTGTTCACCCTGTTATTACACTTCTTTTTATCATATCAGTAGACTTACTAGGCTGAAAATTACAGATATGGCTATACCGATTGCAACTATAATAAAACGTAAATCCGCGAGACAATTTTGCTAATACGCGTTGTGAAAAAGTGTTACGTAAAATGCGAGCAGTTTAGAGAAATTCAAATTCTAAACGTAATATCGCGAGCTGCGAAAGAAAACGAGCAACATCTGCTTATAAGAAATACGATCGTGATGCTACAGCATTTCCCAACCGATTCCATTCACGTGCTGCGCTAGAATGGGTTAGAAACATATTCCTAGTTTCGCTACGAAGGCATACGAACGTATGTGGATAAACATCCCGATGATTGCAATTCGAGATATCGTATACTCGTCGATAACTTGATTGTTGCTGAATTTTAAATCAGAACTAAAATGAGAATTTATTTTATTTATCATTCAGCAAATTTCCCCTCATTTCATTTATTTCATTTCAATCGCTAATTAAATTTTAAACCAAATGACTCCTTAATTTAATTTCATTAATAACATGTATTATTTTCCGCTTCTAATTACGTTTTTAATGAAATACATAAATTTAGTACGCGAATAATAAATTTCTGTCGGTCTCGAGAATGTTTTATTTCCCTTGTATCGCAAAGAAAAAAGAAAATTCGAAATAACACGTGGAAGTATCAATCCACTTCAATATTTCTTCATTAAAATACCTGTTACGCGGTGCATATGGAATATCCCGCCTTGGTATACCTAAATGAGCCGTGAAGTCGGTATTTCTAAGGTTTATAAGACGATTGTAACGACAGACTATTTTAGAGTTTGAGTTTAGGTATATTGGAAGGCAATGAAACATATATTCTTTCAAATTTTAATCTCGTCCACGTTCAATAGCCGATAGACGTGTTATAAACCTCGATCATTCCGAAGGGTCATCCCGAAGTTCTTCTTCTGAGGAGGAAAAAGCTATCGACGTTTTGGACCTGGAGGAAAACCGTAACCTTTGGGCAAAACCCGTGACCTCACCCCCGCTCAGGTATCGTCCCACCGCCCCACCCTTACCAAAAGAAGGAGCGCCGAGGGCGCATGGAAGGGTGGCCACGACAATTAGGATGCCGCTGATTGGGAAATTAACATTTCTCAAAATAACCAATCAGCGCGCATCCTTGACATGCTAAGGGGAGGGAACAGAGATGAACAAAACATCAAGTCAGTCAGATTCGAGCTTTCAGTCAGTCAGATTGCAAACTTCAGATAGTCAAAATCGAAATTTCGAACAGTTATAATCGCGAGTCCGAGGAAAAGAATTGAAACCTCGACGAGTCAAGACGAAATAGATTAATATTCGAGCTACCAAACAAATTTAACCCTTTGCACTCGACGATTTTTTGACTAAAGAAGAGTAAAGGTTCAAAGATTTTCTGCTATACAAATGACGATATATTTTTGAGCAGTAAATAAGAAATCGTATAATAATTAACACGCAGAATTATTTAATTTCGACACCTCGCACACAGTTACAATATCTTAAATTTGATATATTAATTAATATCGATCTTCGAAATTTTATGAAATGGCGACTAAAGGGCGCCTCTCGAGTGCAAAGGGTTAACAGCTATAGATTCTAAAACGTTTAAAGCACCCCACGCGTTAAAAAGAAGGAAATAGCTTCTACTCGCGACGCGTGGTTACAGTACCCTCTGCCCTAAAATATAAAATTGCCAATATCCGAAATCTATCGAAATTTCTGGGGACAAGACGCGATAAAACTGTCTGCGATAGAAAAGCAGTAAGAACAAGCTTAATTCCGTACACCTCGTTACAATTCTTCCACTATCCTTTGTCACCAGCTTGGCCAAACTTTTCGTCTTTGGAACTCGCAATGAAGTTCCGCAAGGAAACCGCAGGGCCCGGTGAAAGTGCATAAACTCAGGCCAGACCACGATCGAAGTTCGGCCACGATCGTCCCGACCGAGTCTCGCCATTACGTTTCCACGCGTGTCTTCGAGGAATTTCGCGGGTATTCAGCCGGAGCCACCAATCTTTGGTTACCTTTAATGGACCCCCGTGCATTTTGGTCGCCGAAGCTTCTTCTCCCCTTATCGGTGGCGCGATTCCGTTCACGAATCTACTTGGAAAGTTCGGATCAGCCAGCAGGAAACGATCTCTGGTGGCCATGGGCCGGAAGGAAGGACACGATGATATCTCGAACACGAAGAGGCGCGCACGTTCGATAACGCAACGCGAAACACGATACCGCGAGCAGCTGATAAGAAACGACGCTCGGTGGAACGTTCGATCGTTTTGTCGCGGGAAATTGAGCACGAAGTCGAATACAGCCGGGTGATAAATTGCGTGAACGGATCGCGATTAATCTTGCTTTTTGCTTGCCCATACTCGTGGTCCTGGCGCGCGAGCTTTATCCGCGATGCAATTAAATGCTTGCACCCGGGGGACAATTGATTGGAATCTGGCCGACTTCCTAGCAAGTTCCGCTTTTTTTATGGGGCCGAGCAAGTCACGCGAACAGTCTTCGACGGCTAGGTACCGCAGGAGTTTCCGAGTGAAGTGGAAATGATTGAATAGCGGCCCGGTTCAATAGAACCTACGTCTCGTCGAGTGATCGAAATTAATGCAATTTCTCGTCCAAGGTGTTCATTTATGGATGGACTGCTGTAACGATGACACATGGCAAACCAGGATCTTTCGTGGAAAATTAAGAAGCATTTTCTACAGATGAAAATATTCTTGGGCTGTGTGGCGATAAATCCATATATACGTGTTTATCCACGAATATTTTCTCATCTAATCGAATTGATAATTGTTTCGACAATTGTTTCTCGTGATATCTGTTGCGGCTCTAGGACCGCAATGTCCCAGGTCAAGCGGACTGTTTTATGTTCTTATTGTCAGTGTCCCTTGACTTGTATATACTCATATACTCAACAAGGACCCAAATTATTTAAACTTCCACCACCACAGAATGTTATACATCCACCTCTTACATTATACCGACCAATCAGTAGACAGACGAAACTTATAAAACCACCGACAGAGCAGTCACGAGTGAGTTCTCCTAAAAATGCTAAGAAGACCGAACAATCTTCACGACCACACTATCATCATCACGACCCACCATCAACTTAGTACAGGAAACAGTGTAGTATAGAACTCTCAACAAAGGTAAAATTTGTTAAGAATATAAGGAACCGATGTAGATGAGATGCTCACAAAGGGGATCAAACATGATCTGTGCCATATGAAGAATATTCAGCAACTGGTATGGCAAAAGTCAGCTCGCGGATTATTCCGCGCTCGGTGATAGGCGACAGTCGTGGCTCGCGGAATATTCCGCGCTCGGTGATAGGCGACAGTCGTGGCTCGCGGAATATTCCGCGCTCGGTGATAGACGATAGTCGTAGCTCGCGGAATATTCCGCGCTTAGATGCAAATGAGTTAAAAGGGCAGCTCGAGGAGCGATCCGGAGAGTCTTACGTGAGAGAGGAGAGCGACGTATCGAGAAGAATTAAGTAAAGCAGCCACCGAGAATTCCAATCGTTAGAACCGAGTCCTCTTTCTCTCTCCCCTTACAGTAGTAAATATGTTCTTCAGCTTATCTTGAAATTTCAATGGGTAAAATTTGACGGACCAGTACCCCGTGAAATATAATTCAGTCATGATCCGACTACTTTATTAGCACGAGTGTCATTGTTTTAAATTTCGGTTTTTCATAGCCAAACCGCGTGCAGAAGTACCTCTGAGTTTCCTTGCTTGAAAACAAACAACGGGCAGTAGTGAAATATCGATCGCAATACGCGTAAATAAGGAAAATTAATAGCTCGAACAAAGTGGACCGCGCTGCCGGCAATTGTTTAAGTAACTAGTTCGCCCGAGTCAGCCGGTCGCTGAGACCATCTTCGAAACTTTCAAGCGACAATTTCGTGTCGCCACAATTTTCAATGTTTCTCAAACTTACCGCCCGCCTCTCTAAGTCACTTTCAGCACCGCCCCAACCCACCATCGCTACGCCGGCAACTGTATCGGTTAAGTTGCCCGAGTATATTACAGTGGCACGGTGTTTCCATCGGACGTATGTTATTTCAAAAAATATCTACGAGCTGCACCGAGTCCATATATTTCCTAACAATGCCCCACGTTCTCTTTATTCCTTTTTACCCGCCTCTAATATCGCGTCAAAACGTCCATACTCCGCGTTCACCTCGTAGAAACTTCCCCTCTTAGACTTCCCCAAAAGTTTGAAGAGTTAACGAACCGACTTGAAAAAAATTCGTCTGAATTTCAGATTCGAGATCGTGATTGTTAAGAAGAAATAATACCGATCTTGGAAGAGAAATTAGTATATTTACGTTTGTCTTTCTCCTCTTGCTACAGAGTGATATTAGCAAATTGGATAAACCTCTAGTGAATTTTTCGTTCCAGTTAGAATCTCAGAGGAATTTCACGAGAATTTTCGACTTATGATACCGCAGACTCCTTAAATTTTTGAAATGTGTTTACGAGCTCGGAAGATCCTGTGCAATTTTTTAGACTATTAGATATGACTTCGCGTTGAACGAGAACTGGTAAACAATCTCGTATTTCTCGGCTTTATTCTAAGTATACTTTTGAACTCGTACATTATGGAACGATATTTTTATTCAGTAATGTTATTACTGTTATTTTTAACAGACACTATTTCCAAATTAGTAATTTATGCCCACGTAAGTTTTATCTTCGTCTACGTATATTTTCAAATTAATTCTATTCGTTGTATCTAACGACTTCGCGTATCATTTTATTTCTAACGTTCCTTTATTTTTGCCATGTCAATCATACGATTAAGCACTATCCTTTTCATATTCGCATAAATCTCGTGATTTTTAGGACTCTATATACAGGAAACCAGGTAGACCTACTTTAAACTTATACCACGTTGTTTCACAGTATGAAGGACTATAGAAACCTTTTTCAGTTTCATTCTTCCTTTGTCTTCCTTTTTTCCCCTCGTGTCTCGTTATTAACTCTATAATTGAGTGTCATCTTTCTCGTTTCCAAAAGTCGGGGTATTCATTCCTACACAAATTATTCTCGTAATTTTCCAGAAGCTCGTATTCACCGAGCTAGGTAGACCGACTTCAAACCAAGCTGTACAGCGTTGTTTCACAACATCCAGAACTTTAGGGGTCTTTTTTGTTTCGTTCCTTTTGCAGCCGACTCTTTTCCTACTCCACGCGTCTTATTAATTTTATAATTGTCTGTCCTCGTCCCTGAGAGCCAAGGTATTCATTACTATATAAATTATTCTAAAGCTGACATCCAGGTAGCTAGCAACATCGTGCTGTTCCACAGTGTCAAAAACTTGAAAGGCCGTTTTGCTTCATTCCTTCTTCATCTGCTTGCTTCTTGTATAGTACCATCAATCCTACAATTGAACGTCGTCCTTTTTATCCCTAAAAAGGTTAGGGCATCCATTCTCGTATAAATTATTCTCGTAATTTTCCAGACTCCAACATCCGTGTACCAGGTAGACCTATTTCAGACTACGCCGCACCGCGTTGAACCGATGCAGCAGAAACTTTAAAGGCCTCTTTCTCTTCCATTCTTCCTTTATTTCTCTTCCACTCGCGACGCCTCGCGACTAGGATAATAACCTTTCCTAGGGGCTCGACCGAGTTTCTCGTCGTCACGGCCGCGGTCGGAGTAGAAATGAAACGCGAGTCCTTGGCGCGAAGAGCAATTGCTTTTGCGCGGCTTCCCAAGGGAGCTACTAGCTGGTCCCCTGTTCGTCGTGCAACTTTCCACGGGACGTGGTAGTCGACCAACAGACGCGTTACGCAGCTACGGGGATGCTACACTTTCAAGTTAGATTCGAAGCCTGAAAATGTTCTCCGCCAACGTTCCTCGCGGATTACTTCATTTACTGGGTCGCGAGAGTGCTCTTCTGCTTGGAACTCTTGTTCCCGTGCTGAATTCTACTCTGCTTTTGGGTGCCATGGGGATTGGAAACAGTAGCGTATTTGCTAGTAGATAGACGGGAAGATGTTGTTATTAATATTAATTTCGCATGGAAAATATTTCTCGGAGTTGCAGATATTTTGTGTCAATTTCTACAATTAATTATTTACCGAGTTCCATTTGTAGTTGAAAAAATATTTTTCTATATGTATATAGCGTGTAACTATAACAGAAGTCTAACTTGTGGCTTTTGAAAAGAAAAAAATATTAACCCTTTGCATTGGAGAGGTGAGCTTCAGTCACCATTTCATAAAATTTGGAACATCGATATTAATTAATATATCAAATCGAAGTCAAATCATTCCACAATTCTATTATTATACAATTCTTTATTTACTGCTCAAAAAAGTATCGTCAGTTTCTTAGTAGAGAGTCTTTGAATTTTTATTCTTCTCTAGCCAAAACATCGTCGAGTGCAAAGGGTTAACTTGCAAACTATCTCTCCATCTTATTGTCGTCGAAGTTCATTTCACGTTCAGAGTGTTACCACAGCAAAATTCCAAATTTCGCAAAATGTCCCATCAATTTTCCACGCTCCCTTTTCCATCATCGTTAAATATCCGCTTCGTTTGCTAGCATAAACTAATTCGCAAATTGAAATCTATTTGTTCCTCCACACGAATCAAATCCCCAACGCAACGTACCTCAGACACAATGAAGAAAGGACAATCGACGGACCTCGATTGGGGATTGCTTCATTTAACGACCCAAGCAGCGGATCCGCGGTAACCGTTGTCGATTAATCTCGAGTCAGCCTGATAGCTGTCCCTAGAGTCCTCCAAACTGAAGTTCGCCAACCCTTACGTCTTTCGGAATGATCATTGATTTGAACAATCGCGTCAACCATCCCACGGTGATTATCTCGTCTCGAAGGACAGGCTTTAGCTCGTCCTAGTCATTGTCTTTGTCGCCAGAGTCGACTCGCAGGCTTTCTTTTCGCGTTCAGTCACGTCGACATCGATCCTGCGAGAACGGTGTCGACTCGATTCACTTCGTCGCAGTTACCTACAGCTGGAGGGAGACTGTCAGCAACCCTAGGGAAAAGGACAACCTCCCGGAGACGTCGTTGCGATTCTAATCCAGCACGTACGCTTCGTTACGCCTCTCCGTTTCGTCCTCTGTCATCCTGCTCGGTCTCTCGGAGCGAGAGAAGAAATTCCGTCGGAGCAATTATGATTATTGGTTAAGGGTTGCAGTCGCGAGTACTGCGCTAAAGGATAATTAACAGGGTGTCTGTATCGTGGTCATGATCCCTGAATCGATTATAATTTGAACGATCATGATACTGACGAGATTAAATTTTTATTTTTTAATTATTTTATTGACGTCAGAACGGCGATTTTTATTCCTCAAATTCTGCAACATCGGGGAATTTTTAGCTATATTATTGTATTTTAATATCTTTTTCTTTTGCGGATGTTGTAAAGTTGAGCTTGGTTCGATGTTTCGTCTCAAATTTATTTGCTAGATATTTCTCCTACTTTATGTAATTTTCGTTGAAATTTGTAATATCGGTGGAAATGTTATTTGATCAAATATGCAAGAAATTATAGCTAGAATCGTTATTATATCATATTTGGAATATTATCGGTACGCAAAACGATTAATTAATGTTTCTCCTCAATTAAGTGTAAATGATTGTAAATTCGCGTATTATTATGTGTACCAACGAATGCAAATGAGCATACATTAGTCAAAATTTCGATTTAAAGTACCATCCTTGTGACCTCATAATTTGACATGACAAAGAGTCCGAAATTACCATCATTGATGCATTAAATACGAATAAGCGTGGATTACATTTTCTAGCAATTTAAGATATTCAACGTTGATTAGACTAGTTTACATACTTGGGAACTCCAATCCGTATGCAAATTCGACCAACGTAGGGGAATAAACGTAATAACAAAATTTCAAGAACACGTCCTTTTGGGCGGAGTTCATGCTTTTATAAGGGTTGGTATAATTTCGGCTGACTTAGCATCCCAGTTGGAAGCTCGGATTTACAAAATTTGCAAGTGAGGTTTAAGCCAAGTATTATAACAACTACCTTTTACTTCACCATTTTGTCACCAACGATTTTTCACACAACCTACCAGATAAATATTCGTGTTTCATATTGTTAAAGACTATCAAATAAAATTTTGCTATAATATCGTAGGATTACGGAAACTGCTCTTGGGACACCGAAAATTGATAAAAGAACAAGAACACGATAATACAAACTCAAAACTCGTAAACTGATTTAACATAGGAAAAGAACACCAAGATAACGAAACGAAAACACACAAAGATGAACTGTTTTTAAACTCTCTTTCCAACACCAAGCGACTCACACGCTTGTGCTGGTCACAATCGATTTCTAAGGACTCTGTTTTTGATCGTCAAGGACCATGCTTTTATGCTTTTCTTAACCTAACGCTTCACCTCCCCTAGGGGCCGCGCAATTTAATTTTGTTATATAGAATAACTTTTCCATTTGCTTCCAGAAAATATCGATCGGTTTACAATTTGTTTCTGTTGGCAATAGCTGATTCGCGATTTCTTTTGGTATCCTGCAATATCAAATCAGGAATACGAATCAATGACAACGCAAACAAATGAGACTAAGCCAAGTTTCAAACTCAAACCTCGATTCCAAATCCTTAGACTCACGATTATTAAAAAAGAGGACAGAAATATTCATTCGATGCCAGTTTCTAAATAAATACGTCCACGGAAACTTCTCCAATATATACTACATTCGTTCTCACCAATAGGGAACTATTCGAAGAAGGAGAAAGAGCAATTTTCCCTGAGCAAAGCATACACAAAATTCTCATCACGTATCTACCAAGTTGCACAATCGTATTCCAACTAAGAATCGCGTATAACTCTTTGTGTCTCAACACGTAACGGTATCGAAGCGAAAGTCGGATGGAAGGGTAGGGAATGGCAAAGAGATGCACACGGTGGTAGCGCGATGGCTAAGATATGAAATCCTGCCGCGGTACCACGTGTTACAAGGGGCCGCTTACAGCAACCAAACCGTGGGCGCAGATTACGCGGTAGACTAAAGCGTGTTCCTCTTAAAATCACGAACGTGTAACCCTGCCTTCCAGCTATTTGAATATTTTCCTCACGTACCGGCCAAGCAACACGTCCGACGACGCTAGCCAAGAAATGAAAACCATAAATTCCGGAATCTCCATTCTGCTTGCACCGCGGCTGCTGGCTTCGTCAAAATCGGATCAGCTGCTCAAAAATATCGCGTTTTGGACGTCCCACGACTCTCTCACCCTCGATCCACGGTCCCTGCTTATCGACCATAAGACGCTTTCATGATTCTTCCACCATCCACTTTGTATGCTAGAAGAGTTTCCGTAGAAACTAGCGGACCATCGGATACCACTTCGATTCTTATGGATCTTTAACGAGGAAAGTATTCCGACACGAACGCGCGAGATCTGGCGTAGCTCGATAATGCAATTATGTGTTACAGCGAATCGTAGAGAGCTCTATGATGGCTTCCGATGAGGATAAGCGAGAATAGAACTTCCTGCCAAGGGTGCAGGAACTTGAATTCGTGCGGGATGTTTGACGTGTAACGGAGGATCTCAGGTACTGAAACACGTCAAAGATAGACGAATGGATTCGAGAATTTCCAGCGTGTATCGAAATGGTAACCGATTGTCTCAGTTTAATTATAGCAACTACTTATCTTTACATCAGAGCTGCACCATTGGGTTTGCAAAAAAAAGAAATTAATTTCGATGCTTCTACAATTTCAGGTACACGTTTACACAAAATTGAGTTGTACAAGCGATACCTGTATCACGATCGATTAATCTTCGTAATTTGTCCAACGTTTTGATCAATATTCCCTAAGAACTTTTCCATCACATACTCACCCTTAGCGTCGTACCACTTGACCGAACAAATTCCATTTTCTTTCAGATTCGTAACAAAGCTCTTCACCTTCCAATAATCGTCGTATTGCACGAAATTCCTCCTCAATTACAGCACGATCGACTTTTCGGAATTTCCAAAAACTGGGACAAGATCTCTCGTCCATGGGCAATATTCCACGTACACTCGACGCAGCTTTTTAATTACTGGCTAACGGGGGTTTACAATTGCAGACCGCCGTATGGTTGTTGAGACACGGTGTGCTGACCAAGAGCGAGAGGTTTCGATCGAATAAATGCGGTACAACCATCATCCAATCCCCAACCCCCTCGATTCTAATGGGATTATTACGGTACAGCTGGATGCTCGCTACCAGTGTTCCCAAGCGTTCCGGTAACCGAGCCACCCTTCTCCACTTTTCCTTCCTTGGTACACCCTTTACATGCTAATGTCTCGCGGCTGAATATCATACGAGCAGCCTCTGAATATGAAATAGTTGGAAATTGGAAAGGGAAACGTTGTTCCGTTTCCACCTGATGCTTTTTCCTCCTGGGAAGAGGCGTTGTCGGCGTGCACGCGACGAAACCGAACTGCGAGGGTGGTTCCTCGTTCGATGTAGTACCGACTCGAATTGATTTTTAATTACGAACTGAGCAACTAAAATTTTTTATAAACACGAGGTAGCGATGGCCTCTGACGTGGGATAGCGTGCTCTTTGTTTGGATTATTAAAAAAGCAAGAGGGAGAGAGAGAAAAGGGGGATATAGAGATATCTAGTTGGAAATTTAGATAGTATATATTAATCCTTTGCACTCGAGGGGTGAGCTTCAGTCACCATTTCATAAAATTTGGAAGATCGATATTAATTAATATATAGCAGCGTATTTGCTAGTAGATAGATGAGAAGATGTTATTAATATTAATTTCGCATGGAAAATATTTCTGGGAGTTGCAGATATTTTGTGTCAATTTTTACAATTAATTATTTACCGAGTTTCATTCGTAGTTGAAAAAATATTTTTCTCTATGTATAGAGTGTGTAACTATAACAGAAGACTAATTTGTGACTTTTGAAAGGAAAAGAATATTAACCCTTTGCATTGGAGAGGTGAACTTCAGTCACCATTTCATAAAATTTGGAACATCGATATTAATTAATATATCAAATTTAACGTAATGTAATAGTGTGCGAGGTATCGAAGTCAAATAATTCTACAATTCTTTATTTACTGCTTAAAAAGGTATCGTCAGTTTCTTAGTAGAGAATCTTTGAATTTCTACTCTTCCCTAAAAATCTTCGAGTGTAAAGGGTTAACACATTACGTACGGCACTCTGCTCGCTTTTTCGGGCGATCCAGAAACACTTTATACGATGCATATATGCACTTTTTTAAAACGTTCGTCGCCCAACGCGATTCGGTTGAGTTCCTCGCGAGGCCCAAATTCTACTGTCTGAGCGCTAGAACGTTATCGGACTGATGATTTAAATGCGTCTAGTACAGACACCGTTCTATCGTTTTATGACAGAACACTTTCAAACTCTCTAATTGTCATGCACCATAAACCACGATTAAACTACCTTCACATTACACATGCGAGTTTAGCCCTTCCGTTACATGAATGTCAACCAAAAGCTATTATAAAGTAGGTCTCTGCGGATCGTTAATTTTACTCTTTCCAACAATAGCATGCCAATTCCACCGAATACATAAAGTATATTTTCGATTATACAATTTGAAATATTTAACACTGGAATTACCGATCTGTAACGACTACCAAACTTTGATATACGTTATCGATGATAATTCAAACTGTACAGTGAAAATAGAGGAGCATACATAATTACGATAACGTTTGTGCAGCGTCCTATGTATCGAATCTCTTCGATTTCCAAGAACGATCATCACGCGCGAAATTAATATTGCGTGATCGTTTTTGTAATATTAAGGATCCCGAGTGTGACGTTAAAATAGAGTGTTGATTTACGGTAAAAGTATACGATAGTTATAGTAGAGACGTTTATCGGAGTACCGTTTCGAACACGCGTTTATAAGTATATGTACGATGTTTCAGTGATCGGTGTCGAAGACGAACTGACTTCTCAATTTTGGTCTGTCTAGCGTCTCGTCGTGTCCTGTCCGGTGTTTTCTCCAGTTTGGTTCCGATTAGGTTAGGATAAATATCAGTGGAGGAAAAGTAAAGATGTTTGATTGGACAGAGGGTGTGACTGAAGGAGCTTTGACTAAGGAATAGGGAACTGTCAAGGAGCCGATGTTCGATGATCAATGACGTTATTTACAAGTGGTGTCCATCCGTCGCCTTGGTGGATCTGTCGCACGTGGGTCCAATCTGTCGAGTCTGGTACTTGTAAATTTTCTGATCTTTCACATTTAGATATGTGACTTAATCCGCTGAGAGGGCGGTAAGGCGCGTCTAACCCTGGGCGTAACAGTCGTAATACAAAATAATAAAGTCTTTAGAATGATCGAAAATTAAAGTAAAAGTTATGCCATGACCACGCTTTCCGGGACGGAACAGTTTGAATAAAAATCGATATTAATTCTGCTAAAAGCAACTGCACAGATAAAAGATCCAATAAGAAGTTATTTTAGCCCCTCTGATAGTTCTAAAATGCAATACTTAATGACGATGGTGGTCAAAGCTATTTCACGCGTAACGACTGAACTCGCCCAAGCGAGTGAAGCAAAAGGAAAAGTCCAAACGCGAAACGAGAAGAAATAAAGCAATTGCAAATCCTCTCGCCTGCATGAAAGATTATCGGAAACGAGAACGCGAGCCAAGAAGGAACGGAATCGGCAAAACTACTTGCCGTGTCAGCGGTACATCGATCGACCGTAAATAATTCCAAACGATGCGAAACCT
The DNA here is from genome assembly GCF_001483705.2 of Eufriesea mexicana. Lineage (NCBI taxonomy): Eukaryota > Metazoa > Arthropoda > Insecta > Hymenoptera > Apidae > Eufriesea > Eufriesea mexicana. The sequence goes on from NW_016912658.1 coordinate 72,637, forward strand.
GCACATTCGAATGCGTATAACGAAACGGCCGACGCGTTCGGCAGCAAATTTCCTAGGATTACACCTTCGGGGTGCACAAAAGCGAAGGTACACAAAAGCACGGGTGCCAACAGGCAGTTGGCTCAACGGGCCAACCCCGGACACTGGAACGGTCCAACGAAACTTCTACCCCTCGATCCTCTTTTCGCCTCCGTCGACGGCTAATCAAGCGTGCCGTTTAATTGCATTCCAAGCCGTGTACGCGTGCCAGCGACCACGTCGAACGTAATTAATTCGACCGCGAGCAAGAGCGTAAATCCTAATCCATAAATACAAGCAGCGAGCGTTATCTCGTGTAACGCGCGATCGTAAATTAATTACACGCGCGCAGGTTATAATTGCCAGATAACTAGCCGGCCTGGGACGCTATCAATTAAATCGGCCAACTTCAACGAACGGCGACACTCGACGTCCCGTTTCGAGGCGTCGCGACGCCTCGCCTTTCGCAATGCCGCCTCCAAGGCACCTACGTCCACGGTCCTCCGCGTGAACCGTTCCGGGTCGTCTCGTTGCCTATAATCCTAAAACGCGGCGTCGAATACTCATGCCTGATCCTTCGTTCACTCAAACGAGTCCCGTGTACCCCTCTGCTCGCGTCATGAGGTTCCAACTTACCGAAACGTTGCGTCGTGGGGTGGAACAGGTAGCAAGAAGATAGAGTGTCACTTGATTTTGGATTTGGAATTTTTGAAGTATTTTTCTGGCTCGAGAGGTTTAAGCGAACCCTCGCTACTAGGGGAGGTTTTTGAAAGGATACTAGATATACGGGTACGTTGAATGGAGAATTTAATCCAAAAATTCCTGCACTTCTTCCATGTCCTCTCGTGTTGATGCCTCTTTCAGTTTTAATATTTTACACTCATGGTACTGTATGTGCTCAATTATACATTCCTAGTTTTTAATTTCGTCTATCTTCGTCTTTCATATAAGTCAGTGGGTAATTAACCGAGATAATTTTGTATTATTTTTCTAGGCACTCCGATTCACGTTGTGGACATAATGAGCTATGATGGATGAACTTGCCCGTCTTGATTTTAGTTACTAGATTGTTATTCGTGATGTATGAAAGTTCTGAATAATTTGATGCGAGATAATCGTAATTGAGAATAAGCACGGTAATATCTTGAAGTTCGCGTCCCTTTGGTTCATAAATTAGACGCGATTTCATCATTGATAACGGAACTACGAGAAATTATTCACGTTGATATGAACCTACGAAAACAAAAACTTCCCCAAGTCATTAGGAAATGCTAAATTGTCCAAGTTATCTCCACGATATACTCGGTATTTCACGTTGATATCACCAGGAAGGGTACATTACTTATGATTACCATCGTAAACATGATATCCGTGAAATTTCTTCCCATAAACTTCCCATTATTCAAACGAATAATATACCCTCCGTCTAAAGTCGAACACTGATAAGATTTCGAGCAATTCGCCAGCATTTTTCTAATCCACTCTGATTGCTGTGATGCATAAATTAATTCTCTACCATGTCTCGACCTAATTCGTGACTCAACGAAAAAGTAATTATTCTATCTTTGAATTCACTCGAATTGTCCCCGTTCGTACTAGAAAAAGGAAGAACGATATTTAACACGTTGACTGCCATGGGGGTCACCGGTAGGCGGCAATCGACTTTGCTACAGCACCATGGGGGGGCCACCGGTGACCGGCGACGCGACCATTAGCAAATATACATAATTAGAGTAAACATGGATACTGATAAATTTTTAAATATTACCATTGTTACTATAATGCTTCGAAGAAATTAATGTCATACAGAATATGCAAAAATAATTTTATTTATACGAAAAAAAGGTGAACCAAAACAGTCGGCACACTATGTCGCCACTTTTTTAGTGCAATTCTTTGCTCTCGTTCTTCCTAGCTGATTTGAATTATTTTCATTGCACACTTTGCAAAATCGCCTTACATTTCGCACACTTCCAGGTTTCTTTTCAAATTCGTGACGACGTTCTTTCTGTACGTAATTGCTCGATGAAATGCAATCCTCGTCATCGGAACATTTCACTAAATACATCGCTAACTTCATCCTAAAATCGGGAATTGAAATATTTGTTTGAGTTGCTTTTTAAACAATTGATAATGGCAAAAATGGTGTACAGCGCCTCGGGGGTCACCGGTGACCCCCACTATGAAAAATACATTAAACGCGATTGTACAATTCACATTATCTGTTGTAAATAATATTTCAACGTAACATGCATCGCATAATAAAATATTCATGTTGGCGCCATGGGCAAACCACGTAAAATGCGCGTGGCAATCAACGTGTTAATAATTACATTCAAGCTGGCTTATTCGCAAAAAACAATTGAATTATCTGTCGATATTAACGATACGCTGTAAAAATTCCATATTTCTAAAATCGTATCGACTGTGCTTTACCAGCGTGCTGCTTATCGTTGTTTACCGACATTCTCGTCGTCCAAGCGTTTGGTAAATACGAGGAAATGGACAGCTAGCTACCCCGTACGACGGAAGAAAAACTCGACTTAAGAAAATAACTACCTCGACTAAGTTGTCCGCTTGGAAATCTGTATCTACCCTCCTGATCCTGATTTCCGTGGAAATCGTAAATTTGAACGGTTCACGGTTGATACTCTCGACACCCTCCGAATGACACTCGATGCCGCGGGAAATTCACGCGCGGTGATTTCGCTGGCGAATCACAAAGCGGCCGCGCGTCGTGTCAACTGTGAATAAAAAGCGAATAAACCAATGTCAAATAATCCGGTATAAACTATAGCGTGCGCTCGAGAATCGGTGTGATGCAACATGGCTTCTGAATACGGTAAAAAATAAAGGGAAAAACGGGGAAAAAATGAAAAAATGAGGAAGGAAAAGAGGAGAGAAAAAACGAGCGAGAAATGGACAGGTGCAGGAACAGGTGTATTTCACGGTCCCGGATTGCACACGCCGGTCGTAGTTTCGTGGCTTCAAATTGCCAGTCGAAAATTGGGGGCTCGGTTTGACAGGCGTGCCAGTCACCGTCACGTTTTACGAGCTTAGAAAACTCCGTTGATCCGCCATACCGACGGACGACCCGTTAATTTCAGGGTTAATGATCGCTATCGTGACACGAAGGATTTACGACCGGCCACTGTGCAATTATTCTAACAGATAAGACGCTGAAAGAGGAGTGCTGGGTCGGAATTTGTAAAAGTACGAGGTTCGGTGTTTGCGGGGGTCATAGCCTGTTCGATGCTGTTGCCGTTGCGTTATCCGTTTATCCAGTTTACGTCTAAAACTGACAGTTTCCGCGCGAAACTCGCGATACGGCCAAACGGAACCAGTCCATCGCATCGATTGTAATAAAACTACGATTAACCGAATTGCAGCGGAAATGTAAAGGCAAACGCGTATAAATCTTACTCTGTTTGTCGCTGTAAACCGGTGTGCATTGACATTTGCATCGTGATATCGATAGCGATATCGATGATATTCGTATCATTTGATGTTTATTTCCGGTCTACTTTAATTCGATATTCTCTAATACCGTTGATGTCAAGTGTACGTACGACGTGTCAGATCGACGAGTGACACGAGGAGGAGGCACAAGTCCACTTTTTACTGGGAGTCCACTTTTATTTTTAACGTATGCCGTGCAAATTCGGCTGAAACGCAAATGTAGTTCGGTGAAATATATTTAACTGTAGGCCGAGCTTTCTAAATGCAATTGTCAACGTATGCAACCGAGGTCCGTCCTGCTCTTATTTACAAATCGGCGCGTTGGCACTGCGAAAGCGTTACGCGCGATAAAACGTGTACGCTGTCCGATGGATTACTCTGTTGGGAAATTTAAATTGTGGCTGGGGTATTGTTCAAGTGGAACGAAGAAAGATTGGTCGGACGTTGGACTAGTACGATAGGAAAGTATTTAAGAGAACGATTGATAAAATTTATGAAAATTCCGATGTTCTACATCGGTTGTCTAGTCTCGCGAACATCGTAAGCCGCAGTTAATGACAATTACGTTCAACTTCACGTTTATGCCACGCTCTAACTTCTTTAATGTACTTTCTTCAACTTCACACACAGACACACACACACACGAGCATTGCTCAATCTTGTCACGTACCACCTTGCACCCAAGGCTTCTCCTGCATTCTCCGAAGTCACCCAAGCACACGCTCCTTTGGTTCTCCTATTCTAAACACGTCCACGATCTTTCCCGTCCCATCGTGCACACTCGTAATTCCACCCCGATCACACGACACATCAATCATGCTTCCATATACCGTCTCGTTTAAAAAAATTCTGATACGATTCCACGCGAGATACAGCAAAAATTTTCTTTATAAACCGACACGAAGTAGTACAAAATCTAGAGCCTTTTCTTCAAATAGCAAATTAATTTTGCAAACGAGACGATGTAGAAGCTGGAATTAATTTTAGAATTATATATAAAGTCACTTCGTAGATAAAATCGCAGTTTGCATATTCGGGGGGTACTAACGAACCAAGTCTGGACGTAGAAATTCGGCGAACCAAAAACAATATTCCAGTTAACCAGATTCCACGAGCCCTTTCTATATTTTCGAATGTGAATGAAATCGAACACAGCTTTGTAGACTCGTAAGCTAAAAAATTTTGGAAACCAAACAAAGAGTACTCCAGCTGCCAAAGAGTGTACATCGTGTACATGCAAAGAAACGAAAGAAAAGGTATCTATACCTCGAAATTGCAAACCTGGAGAATGTAGGTCCTGCCATATTCGGCGTGGCAATTATTCGCGAAGTTAACGGGTCCCGTGAGGCAGAAGCAATAAGACTAGCCAGCTCGGTGCCAGCCGGTAGAAGCGTCATCAATTAACACGTAAACACCGGCGAGTCTTTCGAGCGGCACGGAATCTGCAAGTTGGCAGGGGGATTCCGCGAAACGGAGGAAATTCCAGGCCACGAGGCAAATTTATTGGCCAGATTTCGCCGGGTACGCCGACCCGTGGACGGAAGCGAATCCATCTTGAAACTTAGCTCGCGCGCCTCTATACATGCTAATATCTGTCCACTGAATATCAAGGCGACGCGGACGAATATTAAATCTTCGCAATCCCGGGGAAACTCTCGAGGCGCGTTAGCCAGGACTAGACAAGGGGTGGGTGACAGAAAGGCGACAGAAGGATGACAGAAGGATGACAGAAGGATGACAGAAGAGAGAAAGAGACCGGAGCAGCGGCGAGGGGTAGTCGAAATGGAGCTAACGAACTAGCAGTTTGTGTACCAGTCGCGCTGGTTAGGCGTCAGCTACTTTAATATGGATGATTCGTATCAAAGTACATCGTGTAAATTAGACGCCGGTTCGTGTATTGGTACGGATATTTTCTTATTAAACCTTCTCTGCCCGTTTGCCAGGGGTAAATATTTATCTAACGTTCCCTCGAATTCACCGGCTGCCAGGGCCAGACGCTTGATTTTGCGAGCGAATTGGTAATAATTGGTGTTTGCCCGAGGTTCGCTAGAATAATTGGAACACGCCCGACGATTATTATATTTTCCTGCGGCATTGCTTGAATCACGTTAATTCCTTGCTCATTCTTTCCTCATTATTCTTTATGGCGCAGCTCGTAATTCGCGCTGAACGTTAATTAGATCGGGACTCTACCGCTACGGTGATTGGTTGAAAATTGTGATGCGACTGACGGAAAAAGCGAGAGAGAGAGAGAGAGAGAGAGAGAGAGAGAGAGAGAGAGAGAGAGAGAGAGAGAGAGGAAAAATTCAGCACTTTAGTTACTACGGACTGAATATTTTATTTCCCGTCGAGAAGCTCGAGATTAGCCGATGTTTTCAGACAATTTTAAATCGTGGAAAATGCATCACGCGGAAAACGGTGATAGAATTCGAAAGCGCTATGGTCGAGGTATTATATCGGAACCTTGTCTATAAATAAAAATTTATCTCTTCACCCTCTACATTTATAGAGTATTACGCGTTAGCCTATTATCTATACACAGAAAATATTTCAGCTCAAAAGCGAGTGCCATATCTGTGTTGATCTGAAACGATGGAACACCTGTTATTCCGTGTCTGAATAAATTCTCTTGAACATCGATGACCAACTGCAATATTTAACGCTTCTTTTTGTGCAAATTCTATACCGTACTGTAATTTATTATACATAAATCCCGAAAAATGATAAATGAAATTAATTAACGGAGCAACCAATAAAATTTGATCCGATGGCTGGTACGATCTAGCGGTATACCACTGATGAACTATTATAAAATATTATAAAATTATACATAATTACGAAATCGCCTCAGCTATCAAGACAACGACCAAATAAATAAAATTGAAACTGGCGAATGTGAGAGGAGTCTTTATTTGGATGGTGTCACCCTGCATCGGGATTTACGTTTGCTTCGGAGAACCATCAAACTTATCAATCTTGAAGCCGGGTACAGTGATGCAATGGATCGTCATAGGGCTTACAGGAACTTGGTTGAAGGGGTCGAGGCTACACTTTTTGACAACCCACCATCTGCACCACGCATCTCAGAAGACTCGAGCCTCCGCGCATTTGTACCGCGAGAAAATAAAATATAACCAAAATTAAAAGTTCAATTTTATAAATCCGATACCACGATTAAAAGTTCGACTTATAAATCCGGATCTTTACTACACGAATGAAGTGGATAAATATTCGTACAGAGGTACTCACGAGCTAAGATCACCCGTCGCATCCAAAAATATATTTCATAATCTCTATCGTATAAATCCATTCCAAGATTTTCACCGGAAACAGAAGTTGAACGAAACAACGTAACGGGTTCTACGAACACGCTGCTAATTTCAACCCAACACTCTCATCTGGACGTTTCTATTATACCGGACGAGCAGCCGACAACCGCGAATTTATAAGCTAGTCGAATCACCTGTACACGGTGATCATGGGCCATGATCCAATGGCGGAGAATAGAACGCGTTGATTCGATGCGTGGCCATTTCCTCCATTAGACGAGAAACTTCAAGCTGATTTGGTATTGTTGAAGTCGCTGAACGTCTATCATCCAGCAGCAAGCTTGCACTTCTGCGGCAGCGTATAGTCTTACAAATTACGAGCAACGCAGTCAAACAGTGTTCCTACGGCTGCACAGACGATATATACACACGTGTAACGTGATCCACGGTTCAGTCCGCAGTCAGGGGAGGATATTAATCTGCCCGCGTAGTGTGCGCCCGCAAACGTGTTCTCAATAGCACGGGGACCCTTTCCACGCGATGCAGATAGACTAGTTGCGAGTCAGCTCCGGGCGATAAAACGTTTATCGGTTAACGACGAAACTTCCAGACCAACCGAGCTCCACGCTGCTTGCTAATTAAATTATAGCATAGCTTCGTATTGTGAACATTGACAAATTGCTCGCCGATCGCTCGTGGTTCTAATTTCGAAGGGTACAATTGGCTGAAGCTGTTCCTGTCGATGTGTCTCGTCTCGCGGAACGATCCGACGACCTGTAACGATCAAGAGAGACTTGCTTGAATTTATCCAAGTTTATGGTATCGAATATTCAGTCTTATTCTTTCATCGTAATTTTCTTCTCAATTTTTTCACCCTCTCCAACGTCTTAAATCGCTCAAATGTCTCGAATCTGATAAATTCATGCATATTTTTCCTGCTCTTGATATTCTTGGTGTTCTTAACGTTCTTAGTGCCTAAAGTTTCGCTTGAGCCTGATTATCCTCTTTCGCTTATATCTACCGACCAATTCTTCAGCTCATGCTCCTTCCTCGGATATCTCCTCTTACTCCACTTCTTACCCACACTTTTTGCTCCTTTCCAAGGTCCGACATTTTTCATTCCGAGAGTCATTCGGGGAGGAGATTTCACTTGACCAAATACGCTCGAGCAAATTGTACTAGAAGTAATTATTATCGGTACGCGAGAATAAAAACTTTGTTAATTTATAATTTAAGTAAAAATAGATTTAATTGACTTGAAATTTGGCAATAGATTAGAAATTTTTACACTGGGTGTAAGGGAGATATATTTTATTTGTAAACAGATTTAAAAGTTATCTGGAGTTGCTTATTAGAATATATCAGATTCTAATTGCAGGAGAATTTATGGCGATTTCAATTACGATTGGATTCTTTAGTTAAAACAAATTGATCGGGACGTTCGAATGGATGGCCCTAAGAGATAACACGCGAATCGCCAAACTACGTCTACCACAAATGCATATACACGCATAAATCTACAATCAAACAGGCAGTCAATCTCTATTAGTCGGCTTTCGAAACAATCTGGTATTTATCCAGACCAAACTGCGCGAATCTGCGATTACACGGTTATGTAAAAGTTGCATTTACATTTATTTACGACTCCACGGTTAAATAAGTATTCCAATAAAACGTTTTAACAATTCCATCTATTTCTATCTCGCCTCTAGCTTAAAAGTAAATATTCTGCTGCGTTATTTATTATTTCCTTTGCGACATAATCAAATGACAATGTTTCGAAATTAGGATCGGTTAATTTGGTTCACGGAGAATCCGATATCAACGAGGAAACGATAGGATCGTGAAATCCTGGATGTAACGATTTTCTGAGTGGAACAGGAAAATTAGGGTGGATTACCAGTTACAATCGAGCATCTTCTCAACGATGGCGTACAGACAAATTACAGCTGATTTAAGCAGCATTATCTACTGTCGGGGGTGACACTTATGGATGATAAGCAATTCGTTTCTCAGCATTTAAGATGGTAGAATATTAATCTCGGCTAAGAATCTCTTACTTGTACCAATGGTTGAGCAGGTTTGCGAGAACACACAGATATTATCAAGAATTTACATAAACCACGATTTATTACCTCTTTTCCCAATGAGACTTTCAATCGAGTAAAACTCATATTCTGGACTGTTAAATCACCTATGTTGAATTTTCATTCCATAGAAATTTACGTCCTATTTTAAAAATTCATTTCGTACAGTCGGTGTGAAAAATAGCTAAGTATTGTTCCGAAAAAAGAAAGGGAAAAGCGACGCATAGAAATTTTATCGCACTAATAGAAAAAGAACAGGGACTTTTTCATATTTAAAATATCGTCGCGATGCTTAAGACACGATTCTATTTTCCTTAAATTACCTTCGCTAAATACAGAGATATCTCCACGAAGAAATGGCAAGTAAGTAGTATCCGCCACATATAGTCAGACGTCCGGCAACCGTACGTTTTCTTCGCAATATTTTCCCCGATAGATAAAGTTTCACCGAATTTCGTGAACTATAGTGAAACTTCAAATATCCAAGCTGCTAAAAACCGTTTCTCCCTCAAATTCACTCTCCTATTCAAACATCTACCTACGTCTACCCACCGTTTTCGTTCCTGCCTTATTCACTCGCTCGACAACCTCAAAGTCGAACAATTGTTCCACGCCTCAGTTTCACCTAACCTTTCACCAGCAGAGCCAAGGAAACGCACCTGATTACTAGAACCACCTAACGAGACCTGTGCCAAAAATCCGCGAAGAAGCATTGCTCCATCCAAAAGCAGCAGCCACTGACACCGTGTTAAAAGCGGTTCGAAGAAAAAGGAAGAAGAGCCTGGAACAGACTCTTCTGGTGGAACGGTATACAGGGAAGAGTCTGTGGTAACGAAGCGAGCTGGCAGTCGCAACGGTGCGTTCTAACAAAAGCAAGGGGAAATAGGGACGGATGCGCGTCCCGAACGGCCGAATATGCAAAACACGAAGAATGGCGAAGAACAGGGAGAACAGACGCGACTAGAAACCGAGGGAAAGGAGGAGAAAGAAAATGAGAGAGAGAGAGAGAGGTAGAAGAAACGGTGTCCTGTCGATGATAATAATACGCGTCCCGGAAAATTACATTCTCGTTATTTCTGAGCGGCAGCGTTCTTTGAGCTATGATAGGGAGAACGAGGGGTGAAACAGAGAGGGGGCTAGATAGAGACGGTATAATGCGTCCGTTTCTAAGTTGGAACGTCACGAAAAACCGAAACGACGACGGGACGATGGGAAATGAGGTGAATGTTCGCCTTTTCTCGCTACTCGGCCGGGAAAGAATGAGAAAGTCGTTCCCTTTTCATAATGGTTAAGCAATTTCGTCTCTCCATCCAGGCCGTCTTCGTTTCTCGGAGATCCCGTTGCATTATTATTTTTCGTATTACGTGGATTTACCGGTTTTAACGAGTCGTTCTGCTCGTTTCATTCGCAGACCGGTCGCTTCTTACTAATAAACGTTTTATGCCGCCGTATTTCGCCATGGTGTCTCCTTTATGCACGTTCAGATGCTACGGCCGAATAAATTCCGCTTTGTGTCATTGTTATCCACCTATTGTTGTCCCTCTAAACGATTTTTCCGCGTACCCTGAGTTTTCCCCGTTTTATCGACTCTGTGGCTTAATCGCGTTAGCGTACCTCGACGACCAACCATTTTCTAGCGAGATATACAGTGGCTCTTATGGGAGTATAAATGGTAAGCGATTGTCTCTTACTCGGCACATCTCTTAAGTTAGAGCACAGACGAGATGCCCTAGGTTTATAGCGATCATTTAACGGTCCGAGAGTAAGAAAGACAGGGATGTGATCTACAGACATGCCCCTCATCCGAGCAATCATTATGAACACGGTCATTATCGATCTACGCTCACTCTTTCGACAGTGTAACTAAATATCTGTAGGAATGTTGGGTAGGCAACGGAATAAGCAGCGACGTGAATATAAAAATGATTTATTTTAAACTAAAACTTATTCTACTCGCTAATAACTCTCGGCTGACTCTCACTCGCTATCTCTCAAAACTCCATGACTGACTTTAAAACATTCTGATACACTCTGACACACTCTGATACTCTCTATCTCTAAAACACATACTCTCTGACTTTTCCACGTCCTCACAATCTTATTTGATCCCTTGCACTTTGTCTTCTTTCATACCCACGTCGATCCCACTTAACGTCGAACAGTTAATAACAACGAACAGTTCTTGGGGAAATAGTCAGTGTATGAGGTCATAGCGTTTAGAATAAGTTTTAACTTAGTTCTGAATAAATCATATTTTTATTATCTACCACCGTCGTTTTACTGCCACCTAACAATCCTGCACTACAACTATGATATTCGCGATAAAAATTTATAACGATTGCGCGTAATTATTGGTAGGTGCACAACGAAGCACTAGTCAATGAAGTATCAGCAGGAATAGTCGGAACTATGCAGGGACAATTTGCCGATAATGTTCCCATAGAAAATTAACACAATTTCGCAGAATTTCTGGTTTGCACCGACATTACTTGTTAGTTGAAAGTTCCCGATTAGTTCGTGAGTTTTACACGTGTTTCTTTAACAAAGTTGTACAACTATCTCGCTCGCTGGTTAAATTATTCCCCTGACACGCGAAATAATTCCTTCCACCTGATTGATGCGTTATGTAGGTTCCAATATGTATATAAATTACATTGTGCGATCGAACGCGTGACGTTAATTTCAAAGTATATGGATGCAGTGGCATATTCGAGTTCGCTATACCCGTTAACGTTAAAATTACTAGGCTTTGCGAGCAATTAGAAGATGGTTCATTGAATAGTAATTACTAATTATTCTTACCGCTCTTTCATTATTTCGAGAAAAATTTACATTGCAAATTACATAATACAATCTACACGATTTGCATCATAGCCTAAATGAAATTCATTTCGCGACGTAATCGAATTATAATTCACATTCTAACTTAAGTCGCGAAATACGAGACGAATTAAACAAATATTTCATCAAAAATTACCGAACTATCTTTGAACCACAAATTACTATCTTCCTGTCCTTTCGCGGATAAATGGAAAATGTTCGAGGCGTTGAAACGCAAAGGAATAGTAGTCAGTGGAAACTGTGGAAAAACTGTATAGCTCTTTATTTTAACAGGCGAACGGTTAGAACTGGTCTGTTTAGGGCCACGCAGGTCACAAGTTGTCTTCAGAAAACTGGAGACAAAAGACAAAACGCAGGGGAAGGGATCATCCCCACATCGCCAGGATGTAGAGTTTACTTTACTATTTAATATTACTACAACAGAAAAATCAAGAGAAGTCTAAATTCTCATCGTTTGAATCTATCGAAGGCGAAGCAACGTTTAAAAGATACACCGAACTATCCTCCGCGCGGAAGAACTTCGCTCCTGAATTACTACCCCTGCTTTCTGTTCTTAAGCGTTTTAACCGTGGGCTAAATTATTATCGTAGACTTCGACGAGAAGGTAGTATAAAGCTAATTCGCCCATAAAACTTCTCGCTGAGGAAAAAGGAACGAATAATACACCCACTGTTCCTTTAAATTTCATCCATTGCGCGAAAAGGAAACCGCCCAGGAAAGTTCAACCCCGAATGTTAGGACGCTGAATCGGACTAGCTAGTATTTCGAGCACCGTAATCTCGCCGTGGGTGCGGCACACGGATTTTGAAAGAACGAGTGAAATGTAGGGACTCCGAAACGCAACGAGTATTAATGGCCTCCGAGGGGAAGAGTCCGGTCAGATTCCGTTTCTCTGGCAATTCGCAGTCGTCGTCGGGGGAATCGAGGTCGTCAGGATCGAATCCAGGAGCAAAGAAACGCTTTGCAAGTATTAAACTCGCCCTCTTGGCCACTCCTTTCGCGCCAGTTTCGAGAAATGGCACGCTGCGAGGGAGGCAAGAAGGAACACTCCTTGCATCGGATTTCGCCTGGATATCTCTTGGATTTCGTCCATCGCCAAAGTGCAATGTGAAACGGCGTTATGTTTGCGGAATTGGTCCGACGTAGTGAAAAAGTTTCCACGTCCAGAGATACAACGCGAACACGGAGATTTCCTCACTGGTGGAAATAGATTTTTATCGTGAACGTGCTACGCGACTTCTTGGGTTTAACCGCAAAGGGAAAATTTCTAATTCCGAGTCAATTATAGCAGTGTAGCCACAATTATTCTCACGCAAGTCCTCTGAAAATCTCCAATATCTACAATATAAATTCCCAACCTTCCAATAGTATCCCAGTCTAAAGCAGGACCTGCTTAGGGTAGCCTTACCGATGAGTCCACTAGCAGGCCCGGGACGAAACGCATTCCTTCCTTTTCCTATCGTCCCTTCTAGCTACATTGCCAACGAGGATACCTGTAACCAGCACAACATCAACGATCGTGGGTGAGGACCACAGCAGGGTTCAAAAAATTCGTTTCCAGATGGATTAGACAGAAAATAATTATGCGCGTTGAAAATAAGATACGTCTTAACGTATCGTATATACAAAAATTAATTTGTCAGGAGGAATAGATATGTCTTTGAACTATGCGTCGAAGAGGTTCCGGGAACGCGTGAAGTGTTTATTTCACACGATAAATAAGAATTTGGAGACCAGGATGAACTGCAATTGCATACCCTTTTTCTTCACACTAGTTTTGACTCTCTACGCGAACAGTCAGAATATTTGAGATATACCTTCCTTAGGAAAGAATAAAGATAATTATAAAATACCGATAGTTATTTCTCTTTACCCATAATCCCAATAATGTATGAAAATTAAATTCTTCGTATAAGTGAAATAATGTAATGATGCGTAACGCAGCGAGTAGAATTGGTCGGTGCATGGTCAGACGCGCAATTGATCCGTTGACTGCCAACTACGAGATATCTCGTAGGTTGTTTCTTTGCCCAGGACGTCTGCTACGAGTTATCTCGTCTCTTTGTTATTTGCCCCATTTGTACAGCTACGAGGAAACCTGTAGTATAACTGTAGTATAATTCAAGAAGAAAAAGTTTATACAAGTTTATTCATGCGGAATAACATTTTTATGGTTTGTGATCATTTTTAAAACAATCTTGCGCGTCAACCACGAGATAATACGTAACATGTTTTATTTTTTAAGCTTTTTGATTATTACGAAGTACTATAAATAAAGTGTTTAATAATATAACACGATTAAGTCAAATTGGCTTAGACCGGAATCGTGAAAAGTTGCGTGGCAGTCAACGTGTCGAGTAGCAACCTGATGCTGTGTATAGCCAGAAACTAATGTAACAATAGCACGCGTAATTACGATATGTTGTAGCGTAATATGCAAATTTATATAATTGATGAATATAATGATATGAAAATCATTAATTTTGAAAACCAGCGATAATTTGCAATTTATGAGATGCTTTTGTTTTCCCAGCTATACATATCTAGTAGTATTTAGAGATTATTTCAGTGTCAAATAGTTAAAATCATTAAATACAACATAGTCAAGCACAGAGCTTAATGATCTTGCATCGAATTAAATTATGGAATTTAGAGATTATTTCAGTGTCAAATAGTTAGAATCATTAAATACAACATAGTCAAGCACAGAGCTTAATGATCTTGCATCGAATTAAATTATGGAACTAATAAGATATCTGTTTCAATCGCAAGCCTAACAATCGTTAACAAGTTACTGTATATAACATTAATCTCTATTCTTGCTATTTCCAAATCCTTTATCAAAAATAAAATTCCCAGCTCATTTTTGTTTCTCGCCAATTCATGAAATATCACGTACCGAATACGTTAAAAATTCTCATCGCCAATACCGCTGTTCACATAATGAACACTATCGTTAACGTACAATTATTCCACCCCCCCATGACAGGGCTATCATTTTCAGTTGCAACGAAAATTGTTTATGCCATTCCCGGGTATTAATATTTATCTTCGACCGGGCGAATCAGAAATTTTAATCAATTATACCCATGCGTTAATTAACATTCATTTAAAATTCAAATTTATTCCGAATTACGTTTATTTATACAAGGGAAAGCTGTCACGCGCAGACACGGATTCCCCTTCCTTGATCCCATACGGAATTGGAACGGAGCGGAAAAAATAAAAAAAAATAAAAAAAAAATAAAAGAGAAATAGAAAAAGGAGAAAGAAAGGCAAAATGTTTGACCGGCGAATGATAAATCATGGAACGTGCCACAAGTTTTCGTCCGATGATAGAATTTCCGCAGTTTTTCGAATCTCGTTCGAGCATTGGACAGCTCGCAATTAATTGTGGGTCCAATTAAACCGCCTGCGAATCAAAGATATGTTTCGCGGCGATGAATTATCGTTCGAATATCGAGGTATTCGTAGGAAACCGGAAGGCAACCGAACACATTAATCCTCGTTGACACGTTCCTCGTTGATAAAGGGAAGCTTAAAACGTACGACACTTTTCATCAATTTATACACGCATGAAACATTAGCTCGTTATTGGAGATCACGTTATAAGCAGAAACCGGAATTTCGGTGGTTTGCCTCTTTTCAAGATGATATCGAGTTTCGTCCTTTAAAAGATACGCGTTGTTCGCTATACAATTTACTATCGATAATAGGATCATTTATGGATCGGTTTCCGAAATCGCTGGAAATTTAACGCCCGTTTCATGAAAGCCGTTACGAGGAAACAATACGGCGATGAAAACAAAGACGATACGTTCGACAACTGGTGACCGAAGTTCGATAAAATTGCAGCTACTGAAAGCAAACTCTCCGCTACGAAACCGCGAATTAATTCGTTGCCGCGTTGCTTAATTTTTAACCACCATTCCAATCTCCTTGCGTCAATACGATATCGCGAAAACGGAATTTAAGGTTGATTTCATTCGTCGCACTTTAAACGTATTAAACGATGTCAAACGAATCGTAGGATAGTATTCACTCCGGTGTAACATAATTAATTTAACTCCGTTCTGTTTCGTCGATGTCTGAACGTTCTGATTCGTGAATCACGTTGTATTAATTATCCGAGGAAAAAGGGAAATATTAATTTCATTTCACTCGGATTATCTAAATCGTTTATTTATACAGTCGATAAATTCCACAAAACGAGAAGTAGAAATTTATTTTAAATACAACGAATTAAGCATCGTTCGAATTTTCGTTAAAATTTATAAAATCGAGTTAATCATTTTGATTTGCATTACCTATACTTGGAACAGCAGAATCGCAAGTTATCGAGGACGATAATTTTAGTTTGCCAATATTATACAGGGAACCGTAAAAGTATTACACTTGTTTTAAAATAAACTCGAAATTCCGGGAAGCTGGATATTTTCACGAAAAATTCGTTCTCGATTTTTTAAACGAATAAGATTCGTAACAAACGGCAATCAGAATTTCGCCATTACTTCAAATGAAACTCAACGCGCGTTAAAATTCTCAGCAGAAATTTCAAGCGAGAATTCTCTGACTCGGACGAACCAAAGAGCATTCCACTCCTCGCGAAATTAAAAATTCACACTCTCGGTCTCCTTTATTATTCCCCGCAGTAAACATTGTTTCGTTTAATTTTTTCCTCACTCCCTCGTTCAGCCAAACCAATTTCCACTCCGCCTCTTGACTTTCTTCTCGCTATTAACGTTCTTAAGAGCAGCTAGTTTCCATCGAATGCTGCCACGAAACCCGGCTACCAAAGGTGAAAAAAAAGGTGAAAAGATCAGGTGACCCTTGGTGGAGAAATTTTTCAAATAACGAACATCATGCCAGCAGCGAATGTTAGTTAGTTCGGGAAAAGGGAAAAAAGAAAGGGGGAAAAAGGACGAATTCAGCAGTCTCGACGAGATATCACAGCGGACAGAAATGGGGGATCGAAATGGCGAAAAACAGGGGCAGGCAGCCCGCATCAGAGTGTACGGCCGTTTCGAAATCGGCCGCGCTCGTTACGGATAAATAAATAAAAAAGCGAGTAAAATGTGTCAGGCTGGAGCCCACAGGTGCGTCGTGGTGCAGCGTTTAACCAACGCCCGGAACGCCGTTACGTTTCGAGTTTATGGCGGTGGCCCATCGTAACCGCCATATCCCGGCCGGAAGCCGAACGAAGAGGAAAAATACAACCGCGGCGTAGCCGTTATAATTAGCCCTCCATTGCGTTTAACGTCTATTAACCCCGTTACCACGAAGCCACGTACAGGTGGTTCCCTCGGCTAACACCACTTTGATTGGCCGTTTGCTTACTATGAAATCGATATCGAGATGCTGAGCTAGGGAACCTGGTGGTTGTTGTTGGCAATCGAGAAGTTGTGTCTCGGGAAATAAATGGGAGAAAGAATTCAAAGTAAACGCGACATACTTGTCCCTTTTTGGCGAATTTCAATAGCCATTTTAGATTTGGATTTAATTTGCAGCTCTCGGTTTGCGCGTGGCGCTCGCAAGCGTAGGTAAGGGTAGGTCAGAGTGCAACGTTCCGGATAGCTTGTGGTTTTTGATTAAATTAATGTTCAACATGGAGGTTTCGTAGAAGTGAATTTCTGCGGTGTATCGAGGTATTCATTTATAAGACCATACGTATTAATTGATTGAGTGCTAATTGAGCTCCGAATAGATTCTTTGTGTGTTTTGGTTATGTGCTTGATTCGTGATTCCTGGTTCGATTACCGATCGACCTCTCACCGAGCTTTAATCGAGTTCCCTACGACTTCCTGATCAATTATCTCAATCTCCCTCTCCTCTTCCGAATACCGTGCCACTTATCGAGATAACTATGTCTTTTATCGAATTTTTTACGGTTCATCTCTCTCCCTTCATCGATATCGTGTGGTGTCTTTTTATCGGCACGCTTGTATCTTCTTCCCTTCGCGAACTATGTCTGATTTAACGATAGACGATAGATGGGATCCGGTGGACTCTACTCGTCGACCACGAATGGTGAAATATCCTGGCTCACGATCATCGAGGCTTATCCTAAGCGTTGCTTAATTCGGCTATTTCCGATATCGAGATTACTTCTGAAGTTAGTCTGTTTGTAACAACATTCTCCAGCTAAGCTACGCCACGTCGGACACCACGATCGTGTTAATTCAACTCGGTATCGAATTAACAGGCTTGATACGAAAACACGTGGATAAGAGCAAGCGACTCGGTTGCACGTACAAATCTCATTCCGTCCTTCCACGAATAAAATAACCTTTGTCAGTCCCTCGCGGCACACGCGATTTCTCGCATAAGAATTATTCTCGATAGTTTGCAGGTTACGTCGCGTTCCCTTTGCATCCAGCTTTGTGTGCTTCCACACACTCGGTTACAGCTGCGCTATTTTAATGAAAAGCCGTGCCCCGGTTTAATTACCCGGAAGGATTAATTCGAGCACCAAACTCTACACCTCCGTTTAACCGAAATTGAACGCGTACCTGAGATTCTTCTTGTATCGCGCGCTCATTGATGATGGCCGTGGCTACAATTTACGGAAATGCCGACGCCAAAGGAAAAATCGTGGTCGAGTTGAAAGCAAAAACACGGTTGGCAATCGAAAGAATTACGATCCTCTCGTTTCTCATCCACTTGCTGTCCCAGCTACGTACACGTTTGGCATTCCCGAATTTCAGCGAATCGTTAACTCGACGCCAGAGTGACCCCGGGCTAACTGAGGGAGACCACCTCTA
Source organism: Eufriesea mexicana (assembly GCF_001483705.2). Taxonomy (NCBI): domain Eukaryota; kingdom Metazoa; phylum Arthropoda; class Insecta; order Hymenoptera; family Apidae; genus Eufriesea; species Eufriesea mexicana. The sequence continues at coordinate 91,072 of NW_016912658.1, forward strand.
GGTCCCTGCATTATTTCTTCCTCTTCTTTTTCCCGCCGCCTAAAACCAGTTCTAATTGCTATGAAAATAACCAGCGTACGGCAGAGGTAACGCTACCGAGGAATCGAGCGAGTCTCTCTCTCTTAGTGCGTTTAAATATTTAAAACGTTTTCAATGCCGGAAAAAGCACGACCGTGTAGCAACCTTTCAGTTCCATCTACGTTTCGGTGTACAGGAAGTTACATCGTGCTTCTCAATTTTCATTTATTTACTCGCGTGTTCGTTTACTTATTTATCGTAATGATATGACTCGGTTGTCGGTAACGAAGGATTCGAAAATAAAAGGGGAACATAAATAGAGGTGGCTACAGCTGGAAACAGGCATAGAAATGGAAATACCGAGTTTCCATTATGAATTCTTTTTAAAGGGTCGGTTTTTCCTCTGGATTTCTAGTTCGTGCGATTTTTTCTCTCTCTCTTTCTCTGTTTTCCTTCTTTTTTTTCCCCACGTCGCTGGCTTTCCGCGTCGACGCGCGATCCGGTAATCCGACGCGATGCGTCGCGACGCCGCGGCGCGACGAGCAACATCGTTACCGGATATATCGATGACCCGTTCGGACATTTCACGAGGATCGAATTTATAATATCCGTAAACGTATTTACATTCAAATAGCGAATTAACGTCAGGAGTGGTGGAGTGATCTTGAATGTGACTTTGACGTTGACGTTATCAACGTTCCATAAATTTAAAAAAATGTCGCGTTAATTTTGACGAGCAACGAATAATTATGGGATGAAATCGAGAAGAATATTAACGAGACGAAGAGAATAGAGAGCGACATTATTACAGTGCTATAATTATTTTCGGTATTAATTAATTGAAAGATATATCATTCTCACATTTTGACAATCTACGGATTTTTACGTCAGTTTAAACGAAATTTTGAAACGTATTTTAACTTCGTCCTTTATTCCTGATTATTTATTTCCCGTTCTACATTTTACGCGCCAATCTTATTACTCCGTGTAATGACCATTATTTTTACGCACTTCCAGTGATATCGTCGTAAATTAAGGACGACGTAACGGGGTTGCCGCTAATGTCCCGCACCTTGTTCTTGTCAATTATTGTTGTTGCTGATAATCTACCGCGTGTCCACCGGTGCTCGTTACGTCTACGTTATTGATATTCCAATTTTCCTGATTTTCACATTGAAAAATTCTGATCTCACTGAACGATGAAACTTTACCTCGCAAAGCGAACTTGATAACGCGACGACAATCCCTGCTAGACTTTTTCCCATAAATCATCCTCGTGATCTTTCATTTTGTCCAAATTGTCGCGACAATTATTTTCAGTTCCCCTTTTCGTTCCTCCAAACTCAAATCCTTCCACGCCTGGATAAATTATTCAAATTAAGACGAATTTCAAATGACTGCTTTACAAATCTTCGGCGGAGAAATACCCGCGTATTTATCAGATTTCCATGGCCAATTATTCACGAGATTCCCTTCAGAAATCTCGATCTATCATTTCGATCCCTCCATTTTCTTATTCGCGAACACTGGAATTGCTCGACGCCCTCTCGACGCTCGACTACATCGAACTACTCCATCCGCGAAACATCTCTTTCTTCGAACAATTCGAATCACGATCCTCGTTCAGGCTCCACTCGTTAAGGACCACCGGCAATAGAAGAGATCGTTTACGAAATGCCGGGAACTGCTAGAGGGTTCTTTCGTCAAACGGCAAGAACGGGTTCCTTCGCGAGAAACAATAATACTGGCCAGAGCAGGCGAGCGAAGAGGTAACGATGTCACGAGGATGGATTACCGTCAGCATTATTGCGCGTCGCGACGCCTCGTCCTCCTTTCTACAATGGCGATTGGCATCATCGTCGGCGTCGTTGTCGCGGTACCGATAATGGACGAGCAGGTCGTCGACATTGGCATCGTTTCGCATACTACGCTTCCTCTCCGCATAATTTACGCGTGGCTCGCGATAATATTCGCAGGGATGCTGCGCGCCATGTTCCAGAGTTACCCTTCAGGAATTTCTAATACGTCCTATGGCCACCCGCTCACTCACGGTGTCGAGCAAATGTCCTTCGATGCATAGCGTAATTTCTGGTTACAGCTTGCAATTTTCAACGCGCGTTTACTAATCGTTCGTCTCGTAGAAGAGGAAACAAACGAGGTGGAGGATGTTCTAAAACGGGGTTACATCGAGTTCGGAGAAATTATTTGCGATGAAAGCGTATAATTACGGGGGTTTGTTTCGCGAAAGTCAAAGAGGAGAAATGGAATACTAAAAGGCTGATTATGTAATACTGTCTTTCCGATAAATCGCACGTGTAGTGCATACATAGAATGACACGAGAAGCGTGGTTATTTCGAACTTTTGAAATGCAGCAAGATCTGACTGCCTTTCGCAATTTATTTGCAATGAAAATACGTATATAAGGAAGCTTGTTTCACGATGGACAAAGTAGAGGAGTGGAGTATTAAAGGGTAGTTTCGGTAACGCTGGAATGCAATTTTGTAATATAGCCGAAGTGGCTAAAGAAATTTGGCGGGTTTTGAGCGCACTAGGAATTGGTTTCGCTTCATACCGAATTATGCGATATTTTGCACGTCAGAAAACGGTGTCATAATAGACGAAATAAAATTAATAAATTTTTCTGCATCTCAAAAGAGCTTAATTTTAAATAAGAATTTCAATATAAATTCAGATTTTTAAAAGTTATTTAGAATTCATTATCATACTTTGTCCCCCTATAACAGTAATTCGCAGATTGTTTATTAAATTTCGTTAACCCTTTGCACTCGGCCATTCTTTTGTTACAGAGAAATAGTAATTCGAAGACTTTCTGCCATAAAATTGAGGATATTTTTAAACCGATAAATAAGAAATCGTATGCAAATTAATAAGTAGAATTATTTTACTTCGATATTCCATTCATTGTTGGGTACTTGTAAATCTGATATATTAATTAACATACATCATTAGAATCTGATTAAATGGCGACTGAGAGGCGACACTCGAGTGCAAAGGGTTAATTATATCGAACAAGTTCGCTCTGAATTTGCAATTTAAAAATTCTGTTGAAATTGCAGTAAAGCAAAATTTATTATTCTTTCGTAGGAATGTAGAAGTAACTATTATCGGAAAGAATTAATGTCGAGCTTTTTCTTCTCGTATTAATACATCAAATATTATTAGCCGATTAAGTAATTCTTTACCGCGAACAATCGTCAACGGGAGAACGAATAATCGGCTTTTCTTTGCGGCGTTTGGAAAAAGGAAAATCCTACAAATAACTTAGGAAAAGCAGCTCGGCTTAAGGTATTACGTCTCTGCAAATTGTTATTAGCTTACCGTAATCTCCATCCCAATACGCTGTTCAACGTACAATCAATCGAATAGGAGAAATCGATGGCAAAATAATTTAATATTCCTATGGTTTACGAAATATTCCCATTCGCGTAAATACCTTAAGCATGACAAGTTTATCTTGAAACTAAGAAGCTATCTTATACACCGGTAGAAGAATAATTAACGCTCGATAAATTATGTAAACCAAGTCCGAGATTTACTATTAAAATTCGTTGAATATTTGCATCTTAACTCTGGAGAATCGGGGATGCAAGAATTACTCACTTGCAAGCTCGAAAAAGTTAATTTCTTTCAAAGATAAGAGTACGTGCTAGCAGCCCTTTGACATCGAGAAAATTTGAATATTCTTTCATATTTAAAGCAGCAGAGTAATAATCTTATCGAGTTGCGTATGAAAATATAACGAAAACTACCAAATCGATGTTCCATTGCCTCAACTGTCGAACGAATATTTCTCTATCGATATTTCACCCTGACATCGAACAAGTGTTCCCACGCGGCTGTCCAATCTTTATTTCTTCCCCAAATCAGACCCACTTCTAATCTCATTTTCGCCATTTTCGTTCCTTCAGCAAATGTTCCACGACAGAGACCTCGCGCGACTCTGTTCCCGTTTCAATTTTTCGCTTTCATTTAAACCGAGCACACACGCGGTTGTTTAGAGAGCAGAGGCTTGTTAGCTCGTCGCTGTAAATTATGCGCCATAAATTCATTAGGAAGTTGCTGTAGCAGCGGTATTAAAAGACCACGAATAACTCAGTCGGCCACGTGCGCGGATGAAATTTGCATAATTCACCGATACAACCCCGGCAGGTGAGGAAGTGAAAAAATATTCGCGAAGCCCAAGGTGAACGCGCCCCATGACGTTTGCCGGTCGTGTTTCATCCCGGCATCGACGCAAAGGGAGTAGAAAGGAAAAGCCCGTGCCCATATTCGCCGACCGGAATCCCAATTCTTTCTGGAGGTTCGCGAGAAGGGAGTGTGAGGTGAAAAGGACACGCGAGAAGGGAGTGTGGGGTGAAAAGGACACGCGAGAAGGAAAAGAAGGGAAATCTGCCTGCGCGAGGATCGGCCAAGGTAAAAACCACGGACGGGTTCAAATGTTATGCGCACATATGTACAAGGAATATATACCGGATGCTAGGTGCTAGCATAACCATGGACGATTCGACGTGACAGGGAGTAGAGAGGTACATACGTTTCCCCACGGACAGTAAACCAAACCAACGCGAAACTCGACGTACTAGTTGGGTTTGGGCACATGGTCGAAATATTGGTCACGAAGGTATTCGTGTTACTGGATGACTAAGTAGATGCGTAAACGTGACCGACGATTATGACAACCAGTTGTTTGCCTTGAGCAAATATCGCGAAAATTTTTCTTATCCTTCCCGTTACCCTTTGAAATTTTGCAAAAGTTCGTTACAATGTATGATTGCAATAGCGCGAGACTAGGCTCGTATTAACGCTAGATTTACGGAACCCGTCAATTTGACGGAAGGGTTGCTCCAATTATACGATGGTAACAGATTTAGTTAACTGATATTAAAGCTGTTAATATAATATATAACTGTTTCTAAATTAAACTAATCGTTAAAAAAAAGGCACGTGGTTTCATTTATCTGTCACTTTGACAGGTGTCCTTAGAAATAGGTATACAGATAGCGTCTGTAAACCTAGTATTAAGGTAACGGGATAACGAAACACATCTATGATAGACTTTCAAAATTGCACGTAAAAATCGTACCCGATAAATAAATGAAGAAACAAAACGGATATCAATTTACGGATAACTACTGTTGGTTAATAAAAGGACAATGTGTATTAGGAACGAAAATATTAATTTACTCTTCACACTTTCAACGCGGTTCGACGATGTACGTAACTGTGTTCCTGTCCACGATATTATACGGCTATATCACTTGCGACGTGTCCGGATAACGAAACACATCTATGATAGACTTTCAAAATTGCACGTAAAAATCGTACTCGGATAAATAAATGAAAAAACAAAACGGATATCAATTTACAGATAACTACTGTTGGTTAATAAAAGGACAATGTGTATTAGGAACGAAAATATTAATTAACTCTTCACACTTTCAACGCGGTTCAACGATGTACGTATCTGTGTTCCTGTCCACGATATTATACGGCTATATCACTTGCGACGTGTCCGGATAACGAAACACATCTATGATAGACTTTCAAAGTTGCACCTAAAAATCGCACTCGGATAAATAAATGAAAAAACAAAACGGATATCAATTTACGGATAACTACTGTTGGTTAATAAAAGGACAATGTGTATTAGGAACGAAAATATTAATTAACTCTTCACACTTTCAACGCGGTTCAACGATGTACGTAACTGTGTTCCTGTCCACGATATTATACGGCTATATCACTCGTGACCTGTCCGGATCATTGTTAGTTACACGATTCGCAATACCTTTATTCTACCTTAACGTAGCATTCGTGACAACGCAGAAGCGACCTCCAACGTTCCACTGTTTAATGCAAAATATTTTAATCGTTACATTCATACGAAACTAAATGTAATCCCCTTCGTTACTTTTGCATACGCTTTCACGCGATGTGGAAAAGGGCGAAAAGTACCGCGCATAATTGCGGAAGAACGTAGGAGGATTCGACGTCGAATAAAATTCCGAAACGTTTCCACCACTATCTGCAACAACTTCCGCCGGAAGGCGAATAATTGCTTTTTCGTCTTCCATCTGGCATTACCGTTCGCAACATGCTGTTATATTCAATGGAATATTCAAATAGCAGTTTCCCTTAGATTATTTAAATGGCAGCCAAGCCATCGAAATTATGCTAATGCGCGCGTGTTAATTGGTCTAACAATTATGGTAATGTTTCTAGTTTCAACCGATGCGGAACACTGCAGGAATTTTTAATGTTAATTACACGTCGTGCTCCGCATTAATAGACGATTCGACGCGATTTCTGCGTTGCCTGCGATTTGCAAGCTCGCGCGGGCTGTCCTCGACAACTGTTATTATCATTTCTCTAGTTCTTATGGTTTCGTGGTTGCCAAAGTTTCGTTTCAATTTTCGCGGAATATTACTAGCGAGATATTATCACGATCTTTTTTATTCCGATATCTCGAATTACTAAGCCTTTTGTTGACGTACCAGAAAAATTATTCGAGATTCTTTAAATAATATCAGAAATTAAATACAAGGACTATATATAGGCTAATGAGATACGACGATAATAATAAGAATAAATAATCTTTCGTAATACCACAAATGGAAAGTTGAATGCATTTTACTGGAAAATGCGGAGAGTCGAGGAAACACAGTACAGGATTTTACATAAAGATGCGAATAAATTGGTGTATCCTCCTGTAGTTCTGATTAAGACCAGTAACTTTGACTAGCCGTAACTTTGGAAGCAACCAACACGTTAAAAGTTACAACGAGATATCGAAATTACCCGACTTTTGTACGAAGAGATTGTGAATTTACACTCAACAACGTCTGTGCTGTGTACTTTGAAATTAAAATCGGGGAAAAAGTTAGTTGCTGAAATATTACATAGATGATAAAGCACTCGAACTGGGTATTTATTTTTAAATTACCTACACGCGGAATTTTCTTTACGAGCAAAGCAGTCGAATGCTTTTAGCACTCTGCACAGTTCTTTAAGCTGTTCCGTTTAATTAACTTACAACAACCCACTCAACGGAATATTGTTTTAATTAATTTGGCTTCGATAACCGTTAAGGACGCTGTTTCAGCTAACACGGCGTATTATTTTAATTAATTAGTTGACTAATTTCTGTAAAATGCTCCAATTAAATTTCCAAATAGTAAGCTACTCGTCGAAGTTGGATTTCAATTAATTAGATCTTAACAGCTGCTCAAAATTAACGAGGCGCTTTAAACGAAACGATTTCGCTCGTTATCGATACTTTTCTGCCACGTTGTAATGAGTGGCGATCGGTGTGCTTCAATCCGCGAAATCGTTAGACAAATCATTAGCGTGAAATCAATTGTACCGTAGCGGAATTCATTTAACTTCAATAAACAGCGGTATGGTATGTATGGTTTACTGATTACAAATCCACATAATGCGATATCCGTGTGCTTCCGCTAATGACACCTGCGAATTAAACTAATGCACCGCGAATTCAGTCAACGATAAAGCTATAACGCGGAATCCCAACTCGACTGACTCTCCTTTCCGTTCGTTACCCTTTGTGCACCCCTCCTTGTAACGCGATTAGCATAAACAAAAATGTGTAACACTCGACAATAGTTTCCGTTATATTCGAAGAGATCTCGACCGAGGCATATTTGGGTTCCGCTCGATCATTCAGGTCACGAGTCTAGTCTAGAATTTCCTTTATGGTTGCAGAAACTCCCAGTTTCTGCTAGTCATACGAAATTCTAAACTCTTGCCCCTGTATGCTCGATAAAACAGACGTTTTCATAAATTCGGAACACGCCGTACAGGCAATCTGTGGACACGAGATGCTGTCCTTTAGGCCTGACTATTCCATTGACCTGCACCCCTAACTTGTCAGCCTCTGAGGCGCACTAATGGACTAAGTACTGCAGGTTGCACGAAGACGAGACAAGGAGACGAGACAAGCAAGACACCACGATCATTTACTCGTCGGATCAAAGTCTATTTAGCAGGTCTCTCTGCAGGAAAACTTGAATTCTAGGTTTGGAAGAGTGCTTCGAAAATAGCCGAATGCTAAATGTAACACTGATCGTCGGCAAGTGGACGCCATAAATAAAAGTCAATCAATGCGAACTATATTCGAAATAGATTGGAAGAGTTCAGGAATAGCCGTCTAAACGTGACATTGTCCTGAAAATTGATTATCACGGACAAAAGCCAATCGTCGCTAGAACCAAGAGCTCGCAATTCTCGACTACGTTCCAAAATTAGACGAGTATTTTTAAAATTCAAATTGGACGCGAGTCACCATAGCATACGAAGCTCGACATGGAGGAAGACGAAAGAGACACAAACTCGATGATCTTTTTAACGAATAATTCTTCGTATCATTGAAAATAAACACAAATCCAAAATTCACCTTGCGTTTAGGGGCGATAAAGTTTACGTAAAGCTACCGAAGAAACAAGGACAAAGTCTGTCGGAAGTTCAAAGCACTGGAGAGTTTCCTTCCCAGAATTCCGAGTTGAGAGTTAAGTGTCCGAAAGTTGTCAGATGTACAAGAGTCATCAGACCCTGTGTTGTACCAATCTTCAGCGATTAGCTACCAGTATACGAACGTTCGTCGATTCTCCTCTCTCGTACGCGGATTTCCAACGACATAAAAGATAGACAGAAGCAGGTCTGCATGCGTGGAATACCCAAACGAACAGTCTGGTTACAACGAATTACAACGATGAAACGAACGAAGCAACGGCGAATTAACGATGTTAATTTCAATTACCCGTTTTAACGCATCGAATAAAGCGAACCGTGGCAATCTGGACTTTTTAATTTCCCATTATCACCTGGCCGTGATCGTAGTCCCTCGTTACCAGCGCCAACCACCCTCTTCTCTCATCGTGGAACGAACGAAGAAACGAAACGAAAATTCGTTTACGCGGTGTTCCCGGTTGCCCGAATTCGCTAAATGTAATTCGTCCCCGTAATACGTACGTAGTCCGGAATAATTGATCAGTCTGTCCCACCCCCGCTGCCCGGATCATTGATTACCGTCATATAAACAGGTGGCAGGAATTTCGGTCACGTAGCCTGAACGATGCCTGCATCTGCATGTGCGCTTGTGACCCTCTGTGCGTACGTTTGTAACGTCGCGAATTTCGGTAATAGCCAGGCCACGCCGGTGTCGCAGTTAATTACGACAGAAAGGATTTCGCTGTGCACCAACGTGCGCCAGCCAGGATTTTCTCTTTTCGGACAATTCGACTTGTCCCTCTGGCCGCAAGAACACGCGGTCGCCCGCATTTTCTCCACCAAATTTTCTCCAACGGAACGCGTAATTCCGCCACTACTTCGACGACATACATATGGCATAGTGGTGAATTTTTCTTTCCCCTTTTTTCCATTTTCTTTTTCATCCTCCCTTTTCTCCTCTTCCGACTTTCTTTCGCATTTTTTCTCCCTTTCCCCGGTGTTGTTTCGGTTCTACCTTTTTCTCGTTTTTAATTCCTCCGCTTATTAGCCGGTGCGCGTCGCGCTGACCGCGCCAGTACACGGTCCGTTCGTTTCGAGGTTATTTTATCCCTCTTGGAGTCGACTTGAATAATTTCCAAGCTTTACGACTGTTTCAGGGGGCCGCACGTGAATTTTTACCACTGCCCCGCGCAGTATCGAGGCAGCAGTTGCGGTTCCCAACTGTTTCGCGGAATACCCGAATGCGGTCGCTCGGCTTTTAACGAATTTAAATTTGATTTAGCTTGGATGTGATTAAATATCGCGAAATATTCCGGCGGCGATTGCTTGCAAGGTTCGCGCAGTTCGGCTTACTTTTGGGGGATATTCGAGTACCGATTGGGTATATGAAATTTGGTCGGGAATTAAAACATTCGCTTTGAACTCGGATGCTCCGTCTCGTCAAACGAATTTAAATAATGTATCTAGCTTTTGTAACACTCTCCAGCGTACGTATAAAATTTTTTCCCAGACAAGAAGAATATTTCGTTAAGTCCTTTTGTCGTTTCCCTGACAGCACTCATTTTACTACGAGGCAATTGCAACGATTAATTTTTCTTTAATATCGCCTCGTTGAATATTCATGAAAATTTTATATGGATTTTCTGACCAATTCTTTTTAATTTAGCCACGTCCGCGATGCACCCCTTTTGCACCACGACACCGTCCCGACTGATTTTGTACCGCGAAGCAATTCCGACAAGCATTTTACTTAAGTCGTTTTTCTCGCATGTATGGCGATTATTACGAATATGGAGAATTTCGACAATGGAAATCAAGCTCTCATCGAATTTCCGGTAGAATATTTTCTTTCAGCGTGGGCAAATTTACGGAGTTTTTTTTTTGCTGTGCAGAATTTTTCTCCAACGCGACGAAGTTAACTGTACAGCTTCGTTATATCGTGTGTGACACCTGGATGTGTTAAATCTTTCACAACATAGGTTTAAATTTTTAGCAAACGCACATCTGTTAAAATTACTCTTTTCATTGTGTCCAGTTCTTTGCAGGGGATGAGTCTTTTTTCAAATATTATGACACTTCTCGTCGTCACTCGTTATCGTGCTTTAGATACAATGGAACTATACCTTCGTAGTAAGATAAATTGTACAAAATATTTTTAGAGGTTCAGAAATTACTGTACACGAGAGAAATAGCTCAAACTGTTTTCGAAAAAATGAAAAACATTTATATGATAATAAATAATCAGGTTCCTTGTAATTAGCCCATGGATCATCGTCTGAGAGGAACGAAGAAGTAAATCGCGAAGTATCCTTCGATACTTCGTGCTGGACGTCTTTCATGACTGTCATAGTCGGTGCACTTGAATTGCCAAGGGAACTCGTTAAGCGATTTTTATGATACCCTCCCACGGACTTTTGACATTCACGCGCAAAGAATTTGACAAGCAGCTTGAATAGACACGCGAGGAAACTCGGTTTCGCAACGCTGCGAAAGTGGAAAAGTCGCGGCTCCTTTCTTTCGCTTTTTTCCCTTTCTTCCTATGTGTCCTTTGAGACTTTAAATCTACGTCGACGTCGTTTCGCGAAACGTCAGCTCTATTTTTCTTGCCCCCTTTTTCTTTATTTTAACTTCGCAATTTTTCCTTTCGAGTACACTAGCAACTGTGTACGTTACGTTATTTATAAAATTGGCGATCGAACAGATATTTGGATTTTTCAGCAGACGGATTTTCCGGCCTTCGTAACATATTAAAATCATGAAGCGTGTATTCTGAAGGTTTCTCGATTCAGAGTCTACATTAGGGATTCCGAGAAAATTCAATACAATGTAAATATTACCCAAAATTCGAAAATTTTAGTTATCTATATAATTATAATTATTAAATCCGACTATGACAGAAACGTAGGATTAACACTGGAACAACGGATCTTTAATAGGTACCTAACTATAACGTGTACAGATTACAGTAATTTCAGCGGTACGATGAATACGAGTGAATACGTTGATTACAGTTCTTTCTTAATACGAGTTGATACCAATTTTATTCTTAAAGCAGGTGTACGTGTTCGGTGATTGCAAAAAGGAAAATTCTGGGACCAGTCATATTCACTGGGTTGGTAGTTCTAGTATTAAGGTACTTTTTAATCGTAGAATTATTTAATTATTTATTTAGTATCCTGAAGATATTTTTATTTCAAATGCCTGGTTTCTTACGTTTCGGAATGTTTTTCTTTATCGAGTTACCAGTGAGTAACTTCAATTTCATTAAACATTTCTCTTGTTAAAAACAACGATTTACCCTTTGGAATTCCATACGGAATATCTGCAACTGTCGCTTCAAGACTCAAAACAGTGTAGTACTCGTTGTATGCATTTACGTTGCGTTTGTCGATACCGTTGTAAAAACTCTAATTGCCGTGTATTTCGTTGGCTATGAACTGCAAAAACTTGACGAGCCAGTTTTTACAAGGTCTGCAACGATAACGCGTTAAAACGACGCAATGCTGTTTGCGTCGGAAATTATTTACGGGGCCAATGAGAACCGCTGATAATGAGTATGCGGTTTAAGGGTAAATAGGAGCTTGGGAAGCAACAACGCGACGAAACCGCAACAAAGAAGGGGATGAGTGGCAGAAAACGTGAAAGGTGGCCATTAGTAAAATGAGAAGGGTAATCAATATGATGGAAAAAAGAATTAATATGAATAGAAGATTGTGTCTATAGAAATATGGACATCTCTTAGAATTTTACGATGACTCGGTGAGATTTTTCATCAGCCAGCTATGTTAAAACAGTATAAACACACGTATAGAAAAATTCTGTCACGAATACCCTTTAGGCCATGAAAGGAATATCTGGATAAGATAAAGATTCACGAGATAACGCAACTTATATCGTTAAAGTCGATATTGCAGAAACATTTATGAGAATGTAAAATATACACGTCTAGCCCAAAATACGACAAATTTTGATAATACAGGGTTGGTAAATAGGGTTGTTCTGTTCTGAAGAGCGTGTTTATAATATGATTTTATTTTAAAGCTTACACTTTTAACAGATCTAACGGTTTATTTTATATTTTATACCGCGACTGCAATTCCGGAGGTTAGATGTGCCTCACCACCGTTCTAGCGGATTAAGTTTATGATGGTAAAGCAAAGTTTAGGAATTTTTACAAGTACCAGACTCGACAGATGGGACTCACGTGTGACAGACCCAACAAGCGACGGACGGACACTACTTATAAATCACGTCATTGACCATAAAAAATCGGCTCCTTAACAGTTTCCTACTCCTTAGCCAAAGGTCCTTCCGTCACACCCTCTGTCCAATTAAAACTCCTTACTTTTCCACCACCAATGTTTATTTTGCCCAATCGGAACTAAACTGAAGAAAACACCGGACGGGACACAAGGAGACACGACATAGGTCAAATTCGAAAAATCAGTTCGTCTTCGACACCGATCCTTGAAACATCTTACTTACACGTATAAACGCGTGTTCGAAACGGTACTCTGTTGAACGTCTCCATTATATTCGATACTTGACAGTAAATAAACACTTTCTTTTGACCACACACTCTGGATCCTTAATATTACAACTAGTCACGCAATATTAATTTGGCGCGTGATAAGCGTTCTAGGACATCGAAGGGATTCGATACGATAGGACGCTAAAAGGGTATTGAATTTCGAATTTACTCCCTTGTAAGAAAGCAGGAGATGTGGCTTATCATGTTTTCCCTCAGAAGTCTTCGATTATATTATGTAAAAATGATGACATGCAACAAAATATCCAAGTCATATCTTTTAGCAACCCCTTTACAACGCCTAATACAGAAACACGGTCTGGATTATCCAGGATCGACACATGTCAGTCGAATAACCCCAGATCGGAGGAAATAGGTTGGTTCTTTGTGACCTACCCTATGGTTATAACTTTTATATGATTCGAATTTTTGGGACGTTGTTGAGATGACGATGTTTTCGGTGTCAATGCTGAGGTCTGTCTACCCTGTTCGTTCTTTGTACCTTTCCATGTATATGACCGAGGTATGGGCCCTATAGGTTGACGCTCATGACGTGACTACGGTCAGACCTCACGGGATGATTTCCAAATTGAACACGAAGTATATTCCTCTAACTACTAGGCCAAACTGGGTCCTATGGGGTGTACACGTTACCCATAAATATTCTGTGGTAGTGATTGTCATAGAATGCGTGGTATGAGTGTGAGGAATGTCTGTGTGGAAGAACGTGTGTGTGACGAGTATGACAGAGAGTCGCGAAAATACAATCAGTAGCTGAATGACAATCATTACATATAGACCTGTGTGCGAGAGAGTCCTCGAGACATCATATCGCAGTTAGAAGCGAATTTATTTTACGAGATTTAGTTATAATTTATGTTGTGCTGTTATTGTGTTAAATAAATCTTATTAGTTTATCCATTTATTCGAATATTCTCTCCATCTAGTCGAATTAAAAACTGTCTCGACTATTCTGTTTCGTGATTTATTATTCAGAAAAGCCTACAGAATACATCTCTATTTGATACCATTAACTGAAAAGTTGAACTAAGCAATACTATTTGAAAAATCATAGCAACAATAAGTGCATCGAAGGTTACAAGATTTTATGCTTCCCATTCTATTTTAACCGCATTAATTAATACCCTTTGTTCGACGGAATCGATTTTGCATAATATTACTTTCTATCGGCAGCGTGGAACAATTCCCATGAAGCCTCGTAACAAAGAAACAAGAAAGGAATCGTTGAAATGGGGAAAAATTTTAGTAGGCAAAAAGCTCGCGTAAAAATATCAGCCTCGATACTCTTTTATCGTATCAGATAGTCGTTCGATCCGAAATATTTCAAACCCGGTTGATCGAACCTGCGACTTCCCTTTTTTTCTATTTTATTCTTTCTTCCTTTTTTGGTACTGAAATACAGGCGAAGCCGTTTTAATTAAACTGTGTGTGTCGTCGGTGGAACAAATTCAATCTCACCGGTTTATCTAGGACCGTGACCCACATCGTCCTCGAGGGTGTCTGCACCCTCTTTCCTTTCACACCTTTATCCCGTCGTTCATCTGTTAGTTCTTTTTATTATCTTATCGTGCCCTTGACAAGCATGCGATGATTGATATGAATGAACCAATGGAAGTATCAGTGTTGACAGACGTGAAATTAAATATTTGGACATCGTACCCAATCAAATTTATACAGCGGCGATTCGAGGAAGGATGGGAAAGGACATGCGCTGGCGAATTAAAACCATAGCAATTTACTTCATTTTGTTGGGAAAGTATTTGCACGTTTCGTCCCTAAAATAAACAGAGAAAAGCCAGAAAGTATTTTCAAATAATTTTCGAATTCCTTTTGCAGGTTTTTAAATCTATTTTTCGTTATTTCTCAATAACTGTGTTTCGCATGAAAATGGCTGCACGAATACCACGCTGTTGCATGTCTGGTTCCAAAGTAACTCGAACAATTTTATCATACGCGATGCGAAACGTTCAAAATATTCAGAAATAACAGCACTGGGAAGAAAGTATCGTTTTCAAACATTCCCAAAATCATTCAACTATCCTCACATGCAATGAAACGTGAAAAGTAGCAATCAATACTCGCTGTCGAACCGAATACTCTGCACAGAGCACAGAGACGAAAAAGTACACATAACGTGAAATTTTCATGTGAACAAAAATATCAATTAATTAATTTACCAAATATTGCCAAAAACGGTTGTATATTTTCAATAAATATAATAGTAGTATACCTATGAAACTCACCATTCTTGAGCGGTAGTTCCAATGCTAAACACGAAAGCTTGTTAAACAGTGTTATCCTGATTAGTATGGCAACGAGATTTGCGAAGAATTTTGGCCCATAGATAGGAATGTTTCGCAGATGGAAAGCAGAGAACAGGAAGCGGTAAAAACTTCCAAAATTACGGGCACACCTCGTCCTCCAATAAAATATTACCTTGACCAATGCGGTTCGCGCCATTTTTCGATAAAATTCTTCGAATGGTTTACCGATCGCGTGGTTAAAAATTTAATTCGTCGACGAAACATTCGTTCGATCATTTATACCCTGTTCCTAGGGCCCGATAAAGCCCGTAGCACTTGCCAGTGACGAATCGTCCTGTCCAATCTGTACCGAATCAAAGGCTTAACGATCCCCGTCGAGTGAGACATAAAATTGCACCATTCGTATTCCAGTTTTTGACCGTCTGTAAGTAGTGTCGGGGTACTCAAAAGTTGGAGTTTAAATCTTCCTCTTGGATAATTCGGGAGGTAGTTGAAGTTCCGACGAGAGGAATACGGTTATCGGATCTTTGAAAACGACTAGAACTTCTACGGAAAAAGTGGACGAAATTTTATGTAGACGAGTAATGTATATTTACAGACAAAACTCGTTAGTACTCCATTATTCTTCATATTAAGCGAAATTTCAATACTTTTTTACCTTTTTTCGCCACTTTTTCTGCGAGTTTAGCAATTTCCTTTTACCCACAGATTGTGCACGTCGTCCTCTACGCGTGGACAATTTTTTAGATTTTTCCGACACCCCATAAAAATGAGCCGCCTCTGATCCACGCTACCGGCGTACCGCGACACGCCTGTCACGGGTGAAAATTTGAAAACGTTTCCCGACCACATAGGCTTCAAGGGGGAACCGTAGAGAGTTAGAGAATACGCCGTTCACAATTAGAAGAACATGCCGATGTAAAAATTGTTAAAATAGACGATACCTGAGGATAAAGAATTATTTTTGAACATAAGCTATGTGAAAATCTTTATTTTTCTCGCAAGTTTCAGACGAGTGGCAAAAGAATGGAAGAAGCTTTGAAGGCAAAAATGGGATAGTTCTTGGATACGTGTAAGCTGAAATTTATAAGACTGAAATAAAGAATGTGGAATTGACCGCCAGTGTATTATATTTAAATACTGCTTCATACGATACCACGATACGGTGATATCCCTATGTAAGATCCACGCGGAATGCAACTCCTAATAATAAAGAACCTTAGCACCGGCTATGTCTTATTTATAAGTAGGCAATTAGATTACCATACACTATACTTTCCCAATTAACTACATGCCACTGCAATTTGCCGTTACTACCTTAATCACTTCGCCAGCCTTTGACCTATAAACTACGATACATGTATATATCCAGCCGAGTAAACGTTTAAAAATGTAGTAAAACGTAAAACGAGACACGGGTTGCCTCTCGTGGACCAATTTCCCCCGCTGTTCTTCAACTCCAACGAACAAATCGTGGAAAAAATAGGAAAGTAAAAAAAAAAAGACGGTATGGAAAGTACAAAGAAGAGCAGGATGCAGGGAACGAGGATCGATTTCGAGATTCGGTCTTGCCCATGCACAGCTCGATAGTCAGAAGTGTCCCTGAAACGAGTTGTTAGCGTTCAACAGCTTTGCTGCACTTTTTTCTGGTCAAAAGCAAGCTGCTTACTGGTCGTTTAAGTTTCGGATCACTGGCCCGGAAATAGAGTCCTATGTGCCATTAAAACTGTACGGCCTTTCGAGTTGGCTCGCTCTTCTATTCGTGACCGGTTCCGTCTATCCCTGTTTGGCCTCTTTCCGGGACAAAGCTTCCTCGACTTTTCGTGAGATTCCAATTAATCATTCAAATAGTAGAAGCTAATGTATGCTCGCTCGAATCGAACTGTTGTTATTGTCTTCGAAGCGTACACTTTGGGCTACGAAGTAGCGTAGCAAGCTCGGTCATTGCCATTGGGACCGAGTATTTTATAGGATAATCTCGATACCACGTGAAATTTGTAGAATTCTGCGAGAAGGCTCTGAAATTTTTCTTACAACGCGGTTAATATTTTCAATTGTATAATTACGTTGTAAGTGAAGAATACGAATGTGCTATTTGTAAATCTTATCACAAATGCAGTTGATTTTTGTGCCCTGACAATATTAATTTTGAAAGTAACATAAGTTTTCCTGCATCCCCCTGAATCTACGCCCCCCTTTCCTTTGTTTCAAAATCGTATACCACGGAAACTTGTATCCTTGCAACATTGGAGGAATTGCACTATTCGTGCATGTTGTAAATAAGCAGTAACAACAAAGGATTTGATTTGCCTGGTGTAACAGGTAACTCATAATACCTGGCGACCTACTGCACCAGATTGATGTTTGCACATGCTTGTATTGTACTCTGAAAATGCAGCAAATGGATGGAAATAACATTGCTAGAGCTTCGCGTCTGGTCTACAGCAGAATTTCTGTTGGCATGTAACAGGATATTTTCCGATACACGTACAAAATAGAAAAAGGCCACCAGTGGGAATATTCTTTTCACGATCTCATGGAATTAATAGAATAACTACGTAACATCAAAGAAACCTAACACATCCTTTTTCGCCAAGCAAGATCGTGCGCTTGTTGGCTGCTAAGGCAGGGCAGCATGTTGCTATTGATTTAAGCTGTTTCGAACCCTTTCATCGGCAAATTAATTTTATCGTAGAACCCTGTTTGCAGTTCATGACAGAAAATACTTGTAAAATTTTGTTCCACGCGAGAAACAACCCTCTTTGACAAGAATATAATAACCTTAAGGCGGAAGAGGTGACGAGAAAAAATTTTCAAGAAAAATTCAAAATCTATAGAAATATTACTGACCATACGCATCTAGAAAACTAATAATCGCTATACTTTTCTGTATTCGAATGAATACTTTTCAATATATAATTGGAACCTAACATATCATGTTATATGTTACTTTTCAGAACATAATAAATTTCCCTAATCTCCTATCGAGCATTTATAATTTTTGGATTACTTTAATACGGAAAGAAATTCTAGAATCCAAATCTATATTACTCGACCATCCTTCATCTTTCATCATCCTGCCTACCTCCCTAAACGTCTAACGAATGGTATATCATATTTTCCTCGAGGGATGATTCTTCGCATACCTCTTTCTCTAGAAAACGTATTTTAAGCATGGAAAATATTCGCGATACTTTCCTTTTCTCGTGGAACAATTTTCTTTGACGGAATCATTGCACATCTCGGCGAAAGGGGTGGAATAAATGACCTACATTTGGAATCGGAAAGCCTGTGCTGCCTGAAACGCGAATTTATTCAAGACCATTGTTCGAATCGACGTTTACACGACAATTAATAAAAACGATGCAATTGCATAACGCGGGATGCCGTCAACCAAGGTGCATAAAACGACAATCCATTGTCACACTTTCCTCGTGGTCTAATAAATATTCGGGAACCGATTGGTTACACCCTTTGCTCCAATTCCGCGAATCGTGGCGCGATTTTAGGGAACAATAATTAGCGGGTCGCGGTTGTAACGCGCGTCAGAATTATGAATTCCGATAATGGGAATATTCGCTCGGTTGTATATCGGACATTAACGCACGGGGTTGAAAGCATTATAAGTGGGTTGTAACTAACGTTTTAAAGTGGTCGTAAACCGAAGTTTGTAAAAGCTGTTAATTGGTGGCACGATTAGCCGTCTACGCGACATTACTAACGCGGGCAGTTTCGAGATAAACGGTCAAATATGGGCCTATTAATACTGTTTACAACGTAAATGAGAAATGCGCAGTGTCGTGGAATAATTAATGCTAGGGGACCAGCAAGTATTGCGTATTTCAAATCCATGGGTTATTGAAATGGAATGATAAATCTACCATTGATATTACTGACGCGAATGATAATCGGGCAAAGGGTGAGTTTCTGCAAGAATTTTCATAATTCTACATTTCAGCCGTTCACTGCACAAATCGATTGACTGCAATTTTTGAAAAATCTGAAATTTAAGTGTCAAAGCACTTGGTATAATTATAAATTTTTATATTTAGAATAACTTTCCCTGGTAATTAAGATTAACACCATTAAACGACAAAAATTTGTTGGCCACTGAATAATGAATAATTTATTTCACAGGTCACTTTGATTAACTCCGTGCTCTAATGTAAATCGTTGCAATAATGCAACTCAAATGCACTAGCAAGCCATGAATAATAACTGTGAATTTTTTAGTGCCGTCTTGTCAGAATTTAATTAAAATTTAGTAAAATTTAAATTTATTACTTTTTTCGCTTGCCAAATCGATTAACTCTTCCAGTAACATGAAAATGGTAACGTTACTAACGATTACCTTTTGGCTGTATTTTCTTATAAATTTTATATACCGTTAGAAGAAAGTTATATTTGTATTTATGCATTCTACGATATTTATTTACGATTTAAATTATAAAGGAAATTTTAAAAAACAATATACATTATTTCATTGCATTCCACTACTTTTTGGTTTATGGAATTAATCAACTTGTGCAGCGAACGGCTCATTTAATGCACGAATAAATTAGTCACAGTCTTTTAATTATCTGCAAATTTTTTACTTCGACTGGAATTATTAGTTTCTTTTTACTTTTTTATTTCGTGAATTAAACGAATGAATTTCGATGAATAAATTCCTGTGAATATAATTAAACATCTCTCATACCCCATTAAGCATTTTCTTCCTAACTCTATCGTAGACTACCTCGAGTATATCTCCTTCTTTCAGCAACGACAAAAGATATCTCGCGATTCGATAGGGGTCTCGTTACGGTTTATTAAATAGCAGACATGACATGTGGTTTACTTCAATTCGACATAGTTTCATGCGTTAACGTTTAGCTTTTCCAGGCTCTGCATCTTTCTCCACTTCTACCCTTCGTAGAAGCGTAATTCAATTTCACGTGACAAAGTAAAACGATAACTCGATTGGTAAATAAAGGAGAAACAGCTGATACACGGTGGATAAATGAGGAAATATATCGGCAAACATTTGCTGAAAATACGCGATTCACCTCGATTTTTCCGAAACTTCATCGAATGTAGATGTTCTCTCGTCTTTGTATTTATTTTGCGGATTTGTTTCTACAGAACGGCTCCCACGTTTGTTGATGTTTTACCGTATCCCTGGATCTTCCTTCTGTATCTTTTTTACCTTATTTTCTTTCAGAGTGGACATCGACGAGTTTATCGGAGAAGCATTACCGCGCCGCAAACGTGTGTACGCTTTTACAAGCTTTACGTTAGAAAAACGTTACTCTCGAGGAATTACCATTTTTCCGGTATTCATTTTGCGATTCTTAAACTCCTCTATGCGCATTTTAATGCCGCATTATTGGCTTCAAGCAACGAATTTTCTGCGTTTCCACGACCTCTCGCTCGCAAAACTCTGTCAAAGGCGGTCGAACACGGAACAGAAACTCGATTTGTATAAAAACTAACTATACCAGCTGTTAAAAGTTCCGGCTAAAATGTACCTCTATTTCCTTTGAAATTATATGTTAACGAAACTCCGCTCGCAGGAAAATTTATCATTTTTATGCGATGATAACGACGTTAAATATCGATAATTCGCGTTGCACGATAGAAATAGCTTTCAAGCACTCGTTAGCTGCACGAGATAAGCTGATCTAACTGACAATTAGTACATATGAAAATGAAATTACGTTTATTCTTGAGAAATTATTTACATTTGATAATTAAACAAACTTTCCTCGAAGGTTTCATTTAAAAGTCCTTTACTGTAAACAAAAATTGTAACAAGTTCTGAGTTCCAAGCGAGGACAGTTTACCCTAATAAACGAGCATCCCTCGTTTCTAACCATTCCTACATTACTAACCAAACTCTCCAAGTTCCGATGGCATGTGACACCATCAACAGAAAATCGGCCACGCGTAGGGCCATTTCGTTCTAACTTGGCGAAGAATAACACGCAACTGAGAGAGAAAAACGTTTGCGAAAATTAACCACACCAGCCTGTTCGTTACAAATCACGCCTCTCACTACATCGTGTTGTAACCGATTTACTTACCACGAATCTCGCACAACATTAAACACGTCTCCTCCTTTCTCTGTACCCGAAAAAATATTCCAATTGAAATACCAGGCAACACCACTAGCCCAGTATCCAGGATGGTTTACTGGCAAGTAACGTATAAAAAGCCGATATATTTTACGGCTAGCACGGACACCTTTGGCGAAGAAATAAAAACGGTCCACCTCCAAAAAGGATCAATATTACGGGATAAGAGTTAACACCACTTATACAGCTTCTCTATCTCTCTGTTCCATAAAAATATTTTGCTGACGTTCACGCTTCGTTACGCTCTCCTCTTTATCCGCAATTCTTCCTTCCCAAGCATCCAGCTGAAGTACCTCCACAGCCCCTATTATCTTTCGACTTTTCGCGTTCACATTGCTCTCCTAATCTGGACGAAATTCGTAGAAAAATTCCAAAATTAAGAAATTAAAGAAGAGGATATTTTTAAAAATTGATAATCTCTTCTGTATCGATTCGATAACGTTTCACCAAGTTTCGCGTTCTTCTCGTTTCGACGCGGAACAGTCTCGAGGACTTCCCCTCGACGCCTTCGCACGACACCGTAATTTTTTTCAGCTTTCGTTTCAATTCAATTTTACACAGCCGTATGACGATACATGGTCGGTCGATGTTTCGCTCTTGTACCTCGTTATCCGTCACTCTTCATTACCTCACGGTGAATCGCGGGGCGTTATTCAGGTGGAGAATAATCGCGAAACACGAGGCCAGCAGCGTACCTCTGTATTTGGAAAGGTTAAAAAAATCGTTGGCGAATTCGATTTCGTACTTTCTCCCTTTAACAGCGGGGTCGAGGGTCATTTTTCCGGAAGGCTCTTTTGTCGGGATTCAGTCGACGAGGCTCGATTTTCGCTCCTCGCTGCAGAGCCTTCCAGATTTTCCCCATCGATACCACGTGGCCCGCTGCTCTTTTGTTCCAGGCTCTTCTGCTTCCTTCTCGTTCTTCTTTTTTTCCACCCTCTCGACGAAGATGGGAGTGGGAAAAAGTGAATTGCACGCAGGGAACGGTGATTGCCGCTGGAGCGAGCTCGACTCGAGGAATATCGCGCGTTTAACACGATTTATCTTTCTGGGTTGAACACGTTTAACGAGTTTCGCCACCTCGCGACTCGCTGTTCCGCGCAATTTTACCGGATGCAACCTTTCGCTATGGCGGAGGAAGCGGCGCAATGCGGATCGTAGGTGTTTCCTGTTTCGGCGAGATCTATGGCAATCTGGAAGGGAGCAGTGGCACAATTTATTCCATGAAATCTATCGAGTTGCTTCTCATTCGGCTCGTTAACACGGCTGATACATCCCAAGGGAGACACCTGCGTATATCCTGGATAAAAGGGTTGTTCGCGGATTCTGATTTAAATCGCGCGTAATTTATTCCGTTTTCGATTCCTCGCTTTATGTAGATGGCAGTGCACAGTTTAAGCTACCGAGCTGTTGACACTTTGCTGCTTTTCGCTTTCCACAGGCTTAATTGAATTTTGCGATAAGTACAAATCAATAATGAAACAAAAGTAATTAATAATGGAGATGATTAAATTAATTCGGAATAAGGACTGAAATATTTAATGGAATCAATTTAGGCGGATTTTGTCGATTATTGCCGAGTTTGCCGATTATTCTCGCATGCTGTTGTTTGGATCTAGGTTTGGGAAATAACGATATATAATATTCCATTCTATAACCCTGTTTGAAACATAGTTGTCCGATAATTGAACGTTAAGTGAAATCCGTTTATCAAATGAAGCGTAATATTTTCAGGTTTGCTCGCTGCTAAAATTCCGAACGAGCTATTTAATTTAGAGACTTAAATCGATTCAAGGCGTTAACCATTCCTAACGTTACTGCGTTATTTACGCGACGAAATTGAAAACCGATATCGTCAAAATTACTCGATTCGGTATAGACGTGTGGTTGCGTGTAATCGAAACCATCAACGATCGCTCCATTATTACCCCGAAATGACTCATTTGAAATTTCTAATTAGTAGGATGATCGTGCAGAATGGTAAACCACTAGAGACTGATTGCGCATAATCAAACAATGATTATCCTAAAGACTACCGAACACGATCGGACAATTTTTATTCGAATCGCGTGATGAGAATACGCGCCGAACGTGTTAACGAGGAAAACGATAGAAATGCGAGAATGGAAAGGTTTCCATTTGTTTCTACCGTAACACGCGAAAATGTGTTTGTTTTATTTCCCTCCGCAAACAAAGCAAAATGTACGTACGTATTTTCCGCTCGCTAGTAGATCATTCAACGCTATACTACGTAAGTTACCTCTCGCATTTCGAAGAATCGTTAATAACCTCTTGTATCTCTTTTTCCCCTTTCGAGTCTAAAAACATTCCAATCTGTTGCTGGCGTAAAATATCGAAGCGCGTTTGTTTTATTTCAACTCCAAAACAAAGAAAAAATCCTGTTTCTGCTAACTAGAAAGCATTATTAAAAATCACGCTTCGTAAGTCACCTCTCGGATTTCGAAGAATTATTTATATCCCTTCTATCTTTTCCCGTTTGCTTTCTCGCTCTGAAAATGGACATTTTTAAAAACGAAATCATCGAATGTTTTAGTTTTTACATTCATTTTAAGGGGATTATTTCCAACGTTCTCTACGTTGTAGGAATATTCCTACAAGAATATAGAAAAGAATTCCTGGAAAATGGAAACGATGTAAGAATACCGGTAATCTGGTGCTTAAAAATGCAAGAGAAGCAGACGTGTAAATATTAAGGGGTGCAAAAGAGGATTTAAAAATTTGGTGACCAGGTGCAAGCATAGTGCCCGTGCGACAGTAAAGAAGTTCAACGAGTGACACATGCTGCTCTTTACTCCATCTAGGTTTATGGCTTAACAGGAGTTACGTACAAGATGTTGCTGCGACAGTGCAACAAATTAAAACTGGCAGGAAATATGCGACCAGCGGTAAATATTGGAAAAGTAAACTTCTATCCTACTTCTTTACTTCGCCATCGGATAAGTTTCTGAAAATCTGCAGATTTAATCGCGCATGCGTACTTTGGAAACACGTTTGCACTGTCTCGTGAAAATTTTATTCCAAAAGATAAAAAAAGGAGAAAAGAATCCTCAATTATACGTGCAAAAAGTTATTTGAATACAGGAAAACATGCTTTCCGATATTCTATGGGTTCATTACGAGGTACTATGGGAAGATGTGACAGTAAACGAGCCTAAACATTCTCCATTCTTTAATTTTAAACGATTTTCGAATATTTATTATGACGTGTCATCTAAAGAAGAATGTATTTTGTCGAAATATAGTGGATTATGCTCTCTATGAAATCAAAGGAATTTGAAACGAAACAAAGATGAAGAAACACAGATTTTATAGACAGATAATCGAATCGAGCCCTAAGCTTATATAAACAAAGGATTTATGGTTAGCATTAGAGTGGCTGAACATCTCACAGACACGAATGTAACGAATAGAGAGCACTTATTGTATACATACACACAGAGAAATGATTAAGAAGCGATCCAAGTCTAGAACTTAGACCAAAAAATGAACGAAGGGAGCAACGAGTTGAAAGTTTGGTGGAAATCAAGAATAAAAATTCTCGTGCGAGACTCGGAAGAATCGTTCACCGAAATAAATCAAGACGTATCGCGTACCCGAAATCTTATTCGCACTATTTCGTTACCGAATACATTATCTTTACCATTCCGCCAGAGATTTTACGGAGTCAAATCCCCTATCTGCAGACCTCGTCACGGATAATCAGCATAATCGGATTTGTTGTTGCACGTCTACGCCGCAATTCGAGCACCGACTACGTGTCCCTTCGACGAACAAAAAGAGCCTTCTATTCAACGGCACAACTTGGACAGTACTCGGAAGAACGGATGAATAGGGTAACGAGGGAATTGCATTATTCCGTCGCAGATGCCGGATCACTTGATAAAACTTGCCCCGTTTACCGGCTCCGTGTTGTACCTGCTAATCATCTTTTATTACCGCTTGCGTTCGCGAGTTCGAATGATCGACTCTGCGAAAGTTCCAGGCTTTTCGACGACTTTCAAGGGGGCAAACTGATACGAATTTGTCGTAACGGAATCACTTCGACTTTGGGTAACGAGAGACGCGGAATCGTCGCTTCGAGGCGTGATCGGAGCGAAGATACGCCGAGTCTGAAGTATATCTTTCGGTTAGAAGTGAATATTTTAAGGAGAACTAAAGGGAAAGTTCCGTTCCGCGATATCTTGGGTAGAAATTGATTTTAACATTGCGAAAGTCGTATCGAGCGAACAGGAAGTGCTCGAGCCGGGTTTGCAGACGCGTGAGTGATTAAACGGGTGTAAAAGTTGGGTTTAGGGTCTTCGAGAAAGGTATTTCTTTCTATGTTTTTCGCTAACTCGGCGAAATGGTTAGAACAGGGCTGCTTTACAATCCTCTCTTTTCGTGGTAGCACGGGAAACGTGATCAAAGGGGGTAACGTCAAATAATCCTAATTAATTAGATAGATCCGTAAACATCGCTTTACCCAACCAGTGTACACAAAACCGAGACTAAGGTGCTCGGTTCCAGGATAGAATCCACGGTTGAGCCTTAGCCAAGCCGTGTAACCGTCTGTCAACCTTGTTCAATTTTAATTATCGCCAGTCAAAGTACAGTGGATGCTTAGTTCCTCGGAATTGATACGAATGAAATTTGAAGAATATGCTAAAAATTCATCTAGCTTCGAAACGTATAATTCGAATACCTAGTACTACTCATATTCCTGACGCAATAAAATAACCTAAACTGAGTAAGTAAATTAAAGGTAAAGAATAAATAGTAGCAAATATTATACGTAAATTTAAGATACAAAATATCTGGAAAAATCGTTTAAACAGATACCACAAATGCGATGAATCTCTCGAAATTATCGGTAGTAAAATAAATATTAAAAAATAAAAAATCGTGAAATTTAATTACGCTTTTTAGTCTCATTTCACTGGTTAAAACGCGAGGAAATGTATTTTAATTAATGCAACCCGATATTTTTCATTCCGTGCAACGAAATGATTATAAAGTTGCAGGGACTGAATTAAACGAAACGTTTTACGGAAACCGAGCGACTAAGAACATCGTCGTGCATATCTGTTACAAGATGTTGCTGATTGTCATCTTTAGCGCGTTACTTTGTAAACTTTAATTCACCTTCGTTATTACTTCTGCAACTTTTAAAATGTTTCGTACAATAACGTTTTGCAGGAACCTTTATAACTAGTTAGCAAAGTTTCTTTTCTAAATTGAAGAACGTCGTGTCTGCCCAGATACAGTTGGCAAACTTAGATCTCCTGACAATATCCTCCTCCGTCTAACAAATAATATTCGCCCTTGCGCCAACTTCCTCTTTGTGTACACGAATTAATCGATTTAAAAGTTAATTACACGATAAGCTCGTTAACTTGCATCCGCCTTTCGCTGCAGCGGAACAAACACGAAAATAACAAACACCACGTGCGCAATCGAGTTAAATTTCATCCCCCTTTCTCCCGTAATTTCTCATTTCGTCGTACCACGCGATCCGAATCAGTTCATTAAAGTGATTAAAATAAATCGATAAGCGTTTGATAATGTTGCTCGTGCGACGAGAGATTTCGTTATCTAAGTTGCGATGCGATATAACGGCTACGAGATTTAAATCCGGAGGAAATAATCAGTCGACAAACACAGCGCGTTAAATTATCACGAATTACCCTACATGATTCGCGAAAAGAACGTCGCCTCATTGCGATCTGCATTGTTACGAATCGGTTACTTTGCTCGTTTACTTTGCGCGAAATTAAGTATAATTACTGTGAGGAGGTGAGCGGCGAAGGACTCTATCTGGAGAATAATAAACAGTGACATCGGCTTCGACTTAGGCGTTTAGGACGATACCTGGAGTGCGTGCGAACGGATGACATATTTATGACTGTGTCGAGTGATTGAGAAAGAAAGCCTGTGTATGGAAAGATAGAGTTTTGACTTTAAGTAAGGGTGCAAAAGGGCATGGACGTAGCAGAATGTGCGTAGTCGATACGTAGAGAATAGAGGATCGTGTGTTTGAGAGTTAGAATTAAGAGGAACCTAGTGTAATATGTTAATTAAATGAACCAGTTGTATTATTAAAAGGGAGCTGTTGTTCATTAGACGAGCAGATCTCGGTCTGCATAGGATTAGTCTAGCTAGAAATCCTACATTACTATGGTATAATCGTGCACAATTAGCGTGTCTCGTAGCCACTTGATCAACGTAAGCTCGTTCGTAGAATTCGCGATACCTCTGAGGTTCCGAGCGAATGGAAAATACATCTGACGACGAGAAAATTAGAGTTACGAATTTATCGAGTAGTCAACGATCTTGTAAAACGAAAACTGGAAAGTTTCTAGCGCGAGGGGAGTTTCACGAGAAGGTAGAAGAGAAAATAGGTAGAGAACGAGACTTCTAGCGTGAACCGTGTTTCTCGCGATCATGGAGCAAGTTTGAAGATTTTGCTAAATTTCGTTACACGCTTGCGTACAGATAGACAGGAGTAGAAAGTAAAGTAATTTGGTTGGATAAGATCTTGCCCGGGAAATGGTATTTGATACTAGGGATATGATGTAATGGAAACAGATCTGGAACTTGGATTAAACTTTTTAACTTATCTCAATTCCATGTACGAGATCAATGGAATTTCGAGAAAAGGATTTACTTCGGTCTTTGCGTTACTTACGTTGATCAATGTGTAGAAGAAAACTCACCACGAACCCAAAATGCAATCCTCCTCCTCCGATGATAGAGGCAGCCTAGAACAGAAATAATTGGTGGTTACATGAGATGACAAACGAGTCGAATTCTTATGATTAAATTAGTCGCAAAATTTACAAAATTGTATACGTGACCTCGAGTTCCAAACGTGACTGACCGTTTAATTTATTTCATTCGTGGGATTCGACCATGGCAAGATTAAGAGATTACATTCTACTCTGAGGGACTAGTCTGGTGACAGAGAATTTTGGCCACCGTGACTACCAGGTTACAGGACCAGGATCAGGACCAGGATCAGGACCAGGCCATAAGGGTAACCGAGATTCTAGAGTCATTCAGGTACAAATTCCTTGACCAGGCAACGACACGGTTCATTTTCCCAACTCCGAAATCATGGGTACCGAGGTTCTTGGGTCGTGGAGTAGTTTACTCCAACAGTGGAACTGATCCGAAAGAAATAATGGTATCACGGTTACCTGACTATTTGTACAATGACAGGATACTCACGAGGATGGACATCTCCTATGCTTTAGTAGCATAATCGCGAAGTGGTTCAACCGTTTTATGATACCCTATATTCAACCATGTTGCTAATTAACTACACATTGGATTATCCACTGATTTGATAAACTGAATCCAAGTTCCAAGTAAACTACAAGTTAGAAGAAACGCTTTAATCGTGTCAAATCTGCCGATATTAACTTATAACGAACAAGAATCTTATGGAACTTCAGACTTTCCGTAATACTCGAATCTTAAAAGGATAACGACCATTTTATGTACGCGCATCGAGTTTCGCGAATACGAATCCGTGTTTGACGAAAAAATGGCGGAGGATGAACCTCGTGAGCAGAGGGAAGAGGGAACGAAATTTACGAGACAAGTACGCGCAGTTTCGTGCTCTGTTCTCGCTCGGAACAACACGGATTCTAGGGTTCAGGTATGCCGGACCTCTCGTCACTTCCAGATAAACAGTTTTGGTAGTTCGCGGCTCGTTCGCGAGGTATGCGTGCTGGCGTTCTTGCACGCCGAAACGCACTAGATAATGCACTGACCTGGAAAAGTACGCAGCTCCCCATAGATCGTCATTATCTCGAGGAATAGCCGGGGAAAAGGGACCACGAAGAACAGGACGCATTTGTTCCGTTCTTTCCGGACACGGCGACTCGCTTGAATGTGTGGGATGAAGCTATACACGCGCACACGAGGGCAAAATGTGTCAGACGACCTAAAGACCAAGCTGCATAAATGACGAATTTTCTTTACCTTAGCTATGTTTTTAGTCAATTTTTGAAAGAATTTTGGATGGCAATTGTAGAAGGAACACGATTATTTAGAATAGAACGAAACAACAGAAAGCAAGAAATTCACAGTGTCCAGTGTTTCTGTGACAATTGCCTGACGACGTACATACCACGTTGTTAGCGATTCTGCGATAGAAGCATTACAACGTGCGTGGCACGTCTTTCCAGCGCAAGTGGACATTAAAAAGGAAAATCGAAGAAAAGAAAAAAAGAATATTAAAGTTAATGAGAGATCGATGTTTCATATTTATTTTTCATTTTCTTTTGTTGGATTTTAATTGGTTAGATCTGAATCTGGAAACGAGTAGTTATTTCAAACGCAGTGAAACTATTTATTTTTCCTCTGTACACTTGCTTGTTCAAATTAATTGCTTTTTCAAACAAAAGCGACGAAATGTGATACATGAAGCAATATAAATTACATTTATTCGACTAAAAATTATTAAACAACGAAACGTCGGTCTATAGAATCTCGGTAATCAAGCTGCACCGCTTCCTGATAAAATAACTTTTCACCAATATGCTCTCACCCTGAATTATTTCGGTTATTTTAATGAAGAATTTAGGTATAGCTGTGATGTATCGACGAAACAGCAGACTTGTTAAAAAATTAAAATAATGTCTTAGATCAAATCTCTGCATACGCGTGTATAGACCATCGAATTATTCCTTTAATAAGTCACATTTTTCAATGCAAATAAGTAGAAAAATTCGGACATATCTCATATTCTCTAATGGAACAAAAAATTACCAGTGTACGTGGAATGTTCAAACGCATTTCTCATCGAGGAACCTGAATGAAACGATACCCTGTAATGAACTTCGACCAGATTAATATTGCTCCATTGTAATATGTGTATAAAATTGTATGAAAAAGGATTATAATAATGAAACGAGTTTAAAAAAGCACGGAATACGCATAAAATACGAACCTACATCCTAGCTAAAAAATGTTGGAACATTCGCATTCTTGTAAACGAAATTCCAGTATTTGGTCATACCATATTTCCACCCGAACAGATAATTATCACAAGATCACCTTTTGTCTGATTTTTACATTTTAATTATGCTTTCTCTTTAATATCGTATGTCTGAAAACAGGAGAATATATATAATGTTGGAACTCGGATTTCAATATAAAATACGGGTTCTAGCAACAAGTCGGAAAAATACAAGTCGGTGGAGAGGAAAAAACTGACCTTTCGCAAATTTTGTAGGTGCTTATATAATGTTAGTTTTTGGTGGGGTGAAAATGACCATTAGTCCTTGGTGAAAGTAGGAAGGAGTCAGTTGTTTTTGGACTTTGAAATTGGTCTGCGTTTATTAGCTAACAATAATCAGTTTCAATTGCTGGAATGTTGGTATAGAAATTAGTAAATATTTCAAAGACAGTCTACGATCCACTGCTGACAATTGTCAAACACTCTAGCACCGCAATAGCTATCCAATAAAATTACACCCTTTTCGCGAAACATCAAACTCTGACAAATAAACTCAAGTCTCTGGAATCGTGCACATAAATTTTATTTACACCGGCAACCGATGAATCTTCACTCTTACAAATACCAGCAATTTCCTACCCTCTCCTAGCGGCCGTATATTCCAATCCTTTACCCCCGCGAGCAACTCGATATTTCTATCCTGGAAAACAATCGTGACGATGCACGGCAGGGAGCATTTGAATTTCATGCATAAAGACACGAACCGCGTAATGTAAACCATGACTAGGGACACGGTTACAAATGTCAGATGAATCTTTCACGTGGATGACGCGAGGGAAAATCGCGCGACCGGTTAAAAATCGAGACAGAGGGAAGCCGGAGATAAAAGAAGACGCTGGCGCGGAGACGAGCGGAGAAATCGTTCGATTCTTTCAAAGTCGTTTAGCAAATACACTTTCGGGCTTTACTTTGCCCTCGATCGAACAACTCCCACTCGCCGGATTGCCAGACGAGGGTAGAAGAGAAGATCGAACCGGGACTGACCACTTTGCTCAACGAATTTTCTACCGTGCGGCGAGTCGAGTAGTCGTTTCTCATTGTCCGTGCACGCAACTTCGGGCCACGCTACATTTCGCACACTCACGATCATTGCTCGGGAACATCCCTCGTGCAATACCGTCTAAAACGCCAGAGGAAAAGTATTTCCCCGGATTCGAGATTTTTCGCGTTTCAGCTCGCTGGCTCCAACTTTAGGACACCGAAGTGTGTTCCAGGGATTGTTCAGAGGAAACGGGGATACGCTTTGATACTGTGCTAGCCTCCTCCATTGTATATAATTTGCAAATTCATCGTGTATCGAGGATGCATCGATATAGAGCGTTTCAACGTTGAACTCGTATAAAATAATGGGTCGAATGGTGAGTCGTGGTAGACGAAGTAGGAGTATTTAAATTCTCGATTACTTTACATTCATTTTTCCAATCGTTTCGAGAAATTTCTTACTGCCTCGGTATTATCATACTATTACATAGGAATATTGGGTAGGCAACAGGTTAAACAGTGACGTAAATATAAAAATGATTTTGTTTTGAACTAAAACTTATTCTACGCGCTAATAACTCTCGGCTATCTCTCTAAAACTCTATGACTGACTTTAAAACACTCTGACACACTCTGATACTCTCTGATCCTTACCCTCTCTTTGACTCTAAGACACTCTTTGATCCTGACTGTTCCGCGTCCTTGCATTCTTTCTCAATCGGTCGATCACGTATCCTAAACACTCAGATGCATTCATAGACCTCACTCGTTTATCGCATTAGACTATGTCATAAACATCCCTTAGATTCGATCCTCTTGCACGCAGTCACTTTCGTTCTAAGCCTAAACAATCTTAACATTCTTTCAGAGCCGTACCTATTCCTTTCCTACAATACCGTTTTACGAAATTCGACAGGAGAGATTCCGATAGATCAAAATACTGTAGATTGATGTACAAACACACGTGTTATACGGTGTCAGGAGATAGTTGAAATGGCGAGAAAAATTGCGAAACCTGAACGACATTGTCTCTCCATAATTACACACCTTTTACCCTCATTTTCCCGCAATTCCTTCTTCTTTCTCGTATCTTCGCACCTAGTATTTCCCATTTAAATGATAAACAGCACTACGCGGTTTTAAACGAACGCGCATAAATAATGCAAAGGTTTCCGGGATCTCGGTTGGCGAGAACGCGAAAGGAAAAAAGGAAGAAGAGAAAGAAACAAAGAGTAAAACCACGAATCGTAATGCATGTTCGCGATATATCAGAACAACTGCAAACACGCGGTCTCGTTCGCTCGTAGATCCGTAAAGTCTGGCTTGTCGTACGTGCCTACCGGAATTTCCGTCGCATTTGTTCGAATCAATGCACGGTACAGAGATCGTTCCCGTGCTGCTCCCCAGTCAAGGAAGCTGGAAAGCTTAAACGAGAAATAGGAAACCGCGGGAAGCGTCGTTTTGTTTTATTCCAATCGAAGCAACGATCACGTACGCGCTCGTAAGGCATCGAGGGGTTGACGCACCCCCGCGGATCCCTTCGATGGAAAAGGTTTACTTGTATATCTTCCGCGAATCGATGAATTTCTGAAACAGTTGCTCTTGCGTAACGGCGGTTTGCGTTCCATTTTATAGGAAAAAGGGGTTACCTTGATTATTTCGCTGGTGCGAGGTTAGCGAACCGAGTCTATATCGAGGATATGGAGATGAATTGATGGAATTGGGGGGCTGGTTTCTTAGCGAAGGATGCATCAAGGAGAAGTATTAAGGAAATGATAAGGAAGATTAAGGAGAGACCTTTTGGATGGAAGATGGCAATTAGGGTTAAGTTACGGTTTGGGTTCGAACTTTTATTTCAGGGAACTGTAATGTGGTAAAACTTCTATTATTAGAACGTTCATTAATCAAAAGTTTCGCTACTCAAATGCTTCGTGATATTAAATTAATATCACACTCCTCGGAATATCGTTCAGAATCGTAGTAAGGAAAATGAGGATATTGTATATAATTATACCGAAGAAGGAAAGTGTGAAAGAATGTGTGTGCAAAATAAATAACCGCTGTAAGAAAAGACGAATGTCTCTTTGCGCAAAATTTCCTTTATTATTATCGCGTTTTCCTTTCAATTTTCACGCCGAAAGCCTATTTTAGAAATGGTTTAAAGCGAGCCGCAATAAAATTAATTAGTAATGGTCTGTGATAATATAATCGGAAGAATTGTCGGATAAAGTACTCGGATCTTTTAAGATGTAATTTTTATTTTCAGCTGTCCGTGGGCCGTTTCAAGTCTTGTTAGGAATATGAATGAAAGCTCGTTTAGATAAAACTAAGGTTTCATTTATCATTCTCTTTTCTCGTTCACTTGCATTCATTGGATTAAGTGTAGTTCCTCGCAGTAAAGGAAAACGATTATGACTCGGGGAAGAAAAGTTTCTATACGTATTACGGCTTCTATACCCTCCTCGTCCATTTTTCAATTACATTCATCGTAGTAACACTGTAATCTACATCGAACTTCGTAATCATTGAATAAAATGTTGAAAGTCTTCCGTATATCACATCCTCGTTGGAAACGACTTCTATGCTACCCTCGAGATTTCTTTACATCTTTACTTCTTTGTAGACGAGAAATATTAAGATAAATGCAAGTTAAATGACGCATGAAGTATTTAGTAAATCAATGAAAATAACGTACTAAGGAAAACTCATGAAATAAAAAGTATCACGAAAAATGGCGAGAATAATAAAAGTGTTAAATAATTAAATATTTCTTCAAATTTTAATTATTTTTCTTCTCACGGGTTTTAATTATTTCTTTTCTTTCAGATTTCAATTATTTTTCTCCTTCCAGGTTTTAATTATTTCCCTTCCTTCAGATTTCAACTATTTTTCCTATTTTTCCAGGTCGTCTTTTGTATCATCGCGTACACGATTCAGGTATGGGCCCAGTAGTCGAACATTGCACATATCGTACTTGCGGTCAGACTCTACGGGATGATTTAAGTTCCTTTTGAACTTTGTCAATTTTACAAATTTTATAACAGAATTGTTGTTTTTCTTCTTTTTTCGTAGGCTGTTATATCTTACCTACGTTGCATTTGATACTAGGGTTATACACGTAGCTACGGCACTGTCGAGGCAAAAATAAAGCGAGCAATTTCGATTACGGATTCGTTTTTGAAGAAGTAATCTCTACAAGAATTGTAGACCAATACCCGTTGGGTATTACAAATTGAAATTCGCGTTGAACAGCGTAATCAGATTGCACTGACACGTATACTGCAAGTACAGTCATTGCGTCAAATTGCGTACCTCAACGTCTTAATTAGAAACAAGCTCTTTTACCTCAGCCTTTGCTGTCTCTAGAGTAGAGTGCTCGAGCTAAATGCAATTCACCAGTCGAGGTCAGTAGAACTATGACTTCCTTGAACATCTAACTCAGGATATGGACTATTAACTATAGCTTCCGCGATAATTCCAGTGTTCTTAGCAGAAAATAAAATTTCGTCAGAACCTAGATTCCCGTGGTAGCGGTATAAGCTTCTAAAACCGGTCGTAACTCTAGGATTTCAGGTAGTTAATATAGGATTCTTAATTCCGTGCCACATTTCCGGAGCTCCTAAACCAAGTCGACTACATTCTTCGGTTATTAAGGATTTAATCCGCTTTTCACATAATTAGAGAAGTTATCGGTATACCTATCCTTATTTATACGAATATTATAAATATTTATACGAATATTTACACGAATAATATAAGAAACAAATTTATTCGATGCAAATTCACTGTGTTATATATATAAACAATATATAATTTATTTTTTTCCGCCGAGCCATCAGTACAGAATATTAATCAGCCATTTTGAATACAAATTTAAATTATTTAAATTCGTACGAAAATACAGAATATTATGAAATTTGATCACCTATCGCGAATAAAGAATTGAGTGAAAAATGCGTGAATTTCTATCATTTGTTGTTTCAGGTAAAACCTCGCGACCAACGTAGTAAGGAAGGAATAAAATAAAAAGTAAATGTCCGATTCGTTTTCAGATATCTAGGTTGTACTATTCTGTGATTCAACATTCCTGAAATTGAACAAAAGATTTGTCTCTCGAATTTATCCCGGCACACAGACATAAATTGAACGTTCAAGCTACACGGAGTTTGCTATAACAGTGGTAGATGTACAATTTGCTCGATCCCTGTTATTAGTAACCTACATCGATATCATTCTTCAAGCTTAGCAATTGCAAAATGCTCATTCCTTTTCCTCTAAAAGGACGTCTGGAAGTAAAAGCTAAGTGGTAAATTTATATCGTCCGCAACGAGTGAACTGTCCCAGGAAAAATAATTAACATTCCATCCCACTTCCGTTTCAGGTCTTCATTCACGATGAAAATTACCATCGACTTTCATAAAGTAACTCTCTCGCGGGGTTCCTCTTATATCTCAACGTACCCTCGTCGATAGTCAGACTGAGCAGGTTTCGAATCTTCGTTTCACGTATCTCGAGAAATTCCTCGTGTTTCCGGCGTTCCAACACGTTTCGATCATGCTTCGTTCCGGTTCCCATCGTCACGTTTCTATCGATTCGCTGGCAAGAAATAACGTACTTTCTGGTTTATCTTTCACGTCACTGTTCTCGTTAAATATTCAACCACCTTATTAGATGATTCGAATGACGAAAAGACATTGCTCATATCGATTTTATAAATTTATTTTTGGAATTTAATCGTTGCCACGTGCTCCGAATGAAGAAACGAAAGCGTGATACATGGTCGAGTTTGCACGTATTAAGAAGATACGTTTGTCTTCCGTTCGAATAACGTAAAAGATAATGGTGAAAATATGTTCTCCAATTATGAAATAAATTTTAATCTGACAAAAACCTCCTACGAGAATTTAATCGAACGAGTTAATTTTAACAGCGAAGGAAACGTTACTGGTCTATATTTTCAAGAGCGAATCCATCTGAAAACACAGGTCTCGGAATTTCGATGATCGATTACAATATAGGTTATGGGCGATCGTCCCTTCAGCAGCACCTTCACAGCTACCAAGCTCGCGAAAAGTGCAAGGAAAATCCCCGTGATTGCAAGCTTAAGTTACAATCGCAAATAGTATTACATTCCAGGCTTTACCATTTCGTTCCCTTGACCGCTAATGGAACCGATTTTCCAATCCTATGGGAATACTAACACCAACGAAGCGATTCCCACAAATCCACCCTCAGATATGATTGGAACGAATGTTCACAACGAGATCACGGATCGACGTTGCCTCGCCGATTAAATATTTTTCCAAGTTCTGCAAATTCCAGCAACCCTTTCTCTTCCAAAAGTGATCCTTTCAACGCGATAATCTCGCGGTATCGAGAACAGAATTTCGATAGAATTTCAAAATAAATCGATGCGTGGGTTATTTCTCGAATTCCCGAAATTCTCTCTGTCGAAATTTTCCGCGATTTCCACACCCGTCTTGCGTGTAATTAAATTATTCGAACGTGTCCGCGTTGTTGAGCAACGAGCAAGCGATGATGCTGCACGGTGGCGAGATCGTCCGGGGGATAGATTAAAAATCGCGTGACATCGAAACTGGCCGAAGTATCGATCGGTCGTGATCATCCACCGACGATGCTCTGCGCGAATATGAAACGTGGAAGGTACGCGCTCGTTTGACGCTGGAATATGGCTCTAAATTAAACATCGACACAATTATCGTATATCCGTGTTGGCGAATTTTTGATTCGTTCCGCGAGGGTGGCGCGCGCGTAGCTCAATGGCGGGCTTATCGCGACAATTGCCGATACACGTCCACCATTTGTGTCAAGTTCGTGATTTAACGACTGCTCGTGTTACAGATTGGAACGCGCGTACGTCCGTTCTTTAAATCATATTTAAACCCAATAATTTTCAACCCTTCCAATTGCACGACCTCGTAAACTTCGCTCCCGTGTGCCTCGCCGATGAGAAACGGGCTACATCGTGTGTGCGTTTTGTTCATTAATAATAATCAGTGTAACAAACAAGGGAAACGACAAACATTGTTTACCGTGTTTATCGTGTTTTAACAAATATTGATTATTATGGATAGATGAACGTTTGCGGGACATGGACGGCATTCATTCGCCATTAAACTTGTTAATAATTATGCAAACTCATTATCTCTAATGATCGATACTTCGGACAGGCTGATGACTTTACTGTCAGATAATTCGCGTAACTTAATGATCTTAAATAGCGCGCGAGTCGGTCGTGGCGTGCAAGAACGATTCGAAGAGTAAGTAACAAGGGACGTTGTTAAGACAGGAATTACGATAATGGATTTTAATAGCGATTATTAATAATTGCTTAATAGCAAGATCGGAAGGGAGAAACACGAAACGTCGGTCGATTCGTTTCTTCTCTGGTAACGAAAGGAACTCTGATCAAATAGGTATCTTTATGAATGTATACTTGGAAGAAAAATCACTATCTTTCTATTTTTCATCTCAAACTGGAAGTAATTAAAACGTAACGTTTCAACACTACTAATCGCTAGAAATATCAATTATTATTCCCATATAACACTCAACCCATAATTCCAAACTAAACAATTATCCACAGAAATACAAAACGATCCTATCCAACTCCATTTCCCACCTGTATTTATCTCTTCCACAGATTGATTTATTCGCAAGAATATTTAACTCCGTTCCCAAAACACTCGTAAAGAAGCAGTACCCATCGTTTAAATTGCACAGTACTGCGAGTAACGCGTGGTAAAAATAAATCTCCGCGAATATTGAAACTCCCTGACTCATCGATGGACGGTGGAACTCTCGACTCGATTTCTGTCTGACTTTTCCCGGTGATTTTATTAACGGAATTAAGCAACCCTGCCGTCCCTTGGACGCTACTTCCGTGTACGGCTATGGGGGCAGCTTCCGCAGCAACGAAATTTCGTCCCTGCAACGGCCACGACGACCGTGCCCGTTCGTTCGACTAATTCGGCCATGTAAATACAATATTGGCTGGCCACCGCCTAACCCCCGGGATTCGAACGACCGCTACACGGACTCGACCCATTTTACGCCCCGTGTCTTCCACCGATCCTTTCCATCGATTATGCGTTCCATCGATTAGCGTAGTTATCGCAACGTTGGGATAGCACACTTTTCTTTTTCTATTGTTTCCGACTTAATTGCTTCCGACTTTGTCGCTCTGGAATTGACAGTTTTCGACAGAAAAAGAGATATCAGCTGGAAATGGATCCAGTTACGAAGATAGGAGATAATAGGAGTTTTATTAGAGACTGAAATTGTACGTGTAATTTCGTTTTTTGAGAAGAATTTTGGGAATTTTTATAGATATCGCGAAAGACGAGGTAGCATTGGTAGATCAGAGATGATCGGTTTCTACCATGTTGCTGGAGAATTAGTAATTTTTCTAAGGCAGGAAAACAGCAATGGTAAGGTAATAGTAGCGATAAATAAGGTAACGGAGGTAATGTACGTGTAATTTTATTTTTAGCCAAGAAGGACTTTTCGAAAAGTAATTTTCGAGTCTTTGCGATGATTGGGGGAGAGAATATACGAGTTGACAGAGGAAAGGTGAGTTGTGTAAAAGGAACACTGCCGCATTGATGGTACATGGATGGAGAAGAGGGATGAAATGGATGGATTGTGTAGAAAATGGCGCAGATGAACGATGGGAGAGAGAAAGTCAAAGGAAGGTTTTTCGTTGACACGAAGGGTGTGTTGCAAGTCACGACAAAGGACCACGACAATTATTTATGTGTCGCGAGCTGAAAGAAAGTACGGCCATTGTGAAAAAAACAATTATTCGTCATCTACAAAAATGACTGAAAATCTTTTTCCAAGATTTTCAACAGGCTTGAATTTTACACTGTCTGTGGATATTAACGGAAAATTTAATACTCGAAGGTATGAAAATATTTGACCGAAATACAAATAAACCGCTGACAAGGTTAACGCGTTCGCCGTGTGCAATTAAAGATTAAAATCCACAGAATTGAAATTCTTGAAAAGTTCTTTAAATATTTTCGATAATACAGAAATAAAGTCAAAGCGTAAAGCGAAGTAACAAGGAAATGGATTTTTCCCGAAAATTTTTGGTCGATGTACATATAAATCATAGACGGAGAGATTTCGATCTATGCTAATAGATTCCATGTTGTTCGAAACGGAGTAATAAGAAAGGAGAAATGCTGAATAACACGAGAATCAGGACAAGTTATTACGAGTGAAAACTACACCAACAAAGACGTAATTTAAGGGCACGTAACCGTGTCTTTCTAGAAAATACGTCTCGTCGTGTCTCGTGTTATCGAAGATTCCTCGTGTGAGTGTTGGTTTTACGCGCGCGAGTATGAACGAGGTTGAACGAGTGAATCTCATTTTTCTGTAATTGTGTAATCTATGATAAAAATATAATATGCGTGAGTGTCTCTAGTGTGAATGTTTGAAGAAATATTTTAAAAAATGTGCCAGAACGAAATAGTTGTCCGATTATTAAAGTGTGAGCACTAAAATCTAATCGTTATTAACCCTCGACGATTTTTTGGCTAAAGAAGGTTACGAGTTGAAAAATTTTCTGCTATAAGGCTGATGATATTTTTTGAGCAGTAAATAAGAAATAATGTTACATTATTTCAAATTTGATATATTAATTAATATCGAGCTTCGAAATTTTATCAAATGGCGTCTGAAGAGCGACTCTCGAGTGCAAAGGGTTAAGAGTGAATGAGTGAGAGAGAAGAAGCTTGTGCAAAGAGCGAATCGATTTATCGTTCCAAATAGTTTATCATATATTGGGTTTATTATTGAAATATATTTAATTAAATTTACTTTGCGTGTTACTCGTGAAAAGAGGTGTGAGATATTATTGAGCGATACTACTTACGACTCGTATAAGAGAATCAACATACGTTTTCAAAGCCAAGGATAACGCTGAAGCTAAGAAAGTATATACGCAGTTATACAAAGTATAAGCATAGTTAATATCGCAATGTATTATTCGCGTTGTACCCGACACAGTTGATTTATTATATTTTAAAAACTTTCGTTCGAGAGAATAATTCGTTTTCTTTGAAACAAAAATGCAACGTTCGAAAATCTCTTCCCTATTTCATTTTCCTTGATTTCCTTATACTCATTGCGTTCGTTGAAATCTGCTCTATGCAAGCCTTCTAAAAACTGCTATTTTCATTCCAATCACTCGAAACTTTGTTACAAGCTACATTGTATATACCGCCTATTCCATCTAAAACACTTCGCTTTAAGCTCCCACTTACCACGCACTAACCGCTCCTGAGCACGCACTCATCTCTAAGTACATACAAACGTACCGTTGTTACACAGTCATTCTACGAACACACATGTTACTGCAATTCCGGATTCCTAAGTCGCATTATAGCCATTTCGACGCGACAACTTGCTTTGCTCTATCGACTCGGATGTCGCAATAATTACAATTATTATCCCTAAATTATTTCTACTAAATCCCTAAATTATTCTCCATTCACCAAATTGATCAATTCCACAGAAAGAAGCAAAAATTTATTCGAGATATAAAAAGTTAGTCTCATAATCGATCAAGTGCTTCCATGCAGAAATTTTAAAGAATTTAAAAGGTGGAATTAATTATTTTGACCAAGTGGAGGATTTAAATATCGTTAATAATAACGTTTCTTCGGATATTAATCAATTGGCAATTATTCGAGAGAAAGTTAAACCGCAATTCGTAAGGTTGAAGCAAAATTCGAGTAGTTCGGACAGGTGTAAAAATTACGGATATTTATTAATTTCTAATTAAAATAACGATACCGTGTGTAAATAATACCGTGTTTTTAATTTCTACTCGTCAGTTACGCGTTGTTCAGTAGCACGCGCAATTTTGCGGAGGGAAGACAATTTATAACGCCAGGATAATAAGCAGGACACGGTCCGTGTGGAGAAACTAACGTTGACCGTGCTATGGCTCGACACTGACTGAGAATACGAGGTCATTGTCCCGACGTTTCCTGTACTCTTAGTCCTTGTTTTTGTATAGCGTAGAACCCTCGCAGGATCATGCTTCGAGTTGAGCGAAGCGTGAACGTGAAAAACATTTATGGATCCCGACTAGTGGTCAAATACGAGGACCGTCTGCTCACAGGACGAGTGTTTACAAAAATACCTTCAACGATTCCCGGATATTATCGACTACGCGAGAAATGTTAGCGAAAGCGTTCCACGTCATTTCAAACTGGTGAAATAATTTGCAGGAAACGGTGGGTGAATTTTTCTAAAATTATGGATAAACGTGGACGAATCCGAATATTATCGACTACGCGAGAAATGTTAGCGAAAGCGTTCCAAAATTATTTCAAATTGGTGAAATAATTTGCAGGAAACGGTGGGTGAATTTTTCTAAAATTATGGATAAACGTGGACGAGTGGTGAATTGTGCAAGACCTCGATCACTACGCCAATGTGTGCACAAATGTTACTTTCAATATTTTCCCTTTCGTCCAATGGATTAAACGTTATGTAACGCGAACGTCAGCGGACTATTAGGATAATGGAAGTTCTATTATGTCAGGCGAATATCATAAATTCTTGACTTAAACATGATGAATATTCGACCGCGTCGAGTTCCTCGGGACAGGGTAGCAACCGTGGCATTAATATCATCCCGCATTCCCGGAGTAACACGACATTTATCAGATTTTCCCCGCAAATGGACCAATTACACTTGTTGTCACGATCGGAATTTGATTCGGATAAACTCGCGGCACGCGCACCTGTTTCAATTTGATAGTTAACCCCGATCGTTGGCGCAACTAATTTAAGCATGTAAATAGGATATTGGCTCGTGTATCGGGCCGCAGGGATGCGACGAACTTGCCGTACAAGGCGATCCATTTCTAACCTCTATCTTCCTTGGTTACACCTTCGATTACGCGGATTATCCTAGTTTATCGCTGCCATGAGAATCGTTGTTACGGGAATATCGAGCATCGAAGATACGCGCGAATTTATGCGTGTGCCTAAACTATCATCGGGGAGATTGGTCGATACCAGACTATGAGGAACCCGGTACACGAGGTCTCTGAAATTTTGCGTAACTAACGTCATCATTTCTACAGTTTCTTACGATATGTAGGGACGCATCGTCACTTGCGAAGAAGAAAACCATTTTTCCACCCTTAGCGGTCATAGGACCCGAGTAAATGAGGACCTGGTTTATGCCTTTACCACCAGTTCCCATGACCAAGACGCGTGGGCCAGGGATGAAAAGTTCAACCAGTTCGTTGACCATACGAGAAAGATACAGATCATTTTTCTAAGAACTATACCGTTTTCTCGGCACCAACCCCCTTGTGCTTTTCGCTTATTTAATCTCTTACGATACCCCCTCCCGATATTTTAAAACAGACTGTATTAATTTTTACTGTTTTCATTTCAACTATCAAAAAAATGTAAAAATTCGAGGCTACGAGTGGATTAGAGTCTAAGAAAAGATACCGCGCGTAAAACATCCGCGAATTCGCATAGATTTCTGTAGACGTCCATTGTACCGTAGCTAGCACGGTAACTCGAATCAAAAACCATTGAAGAATTCAGGTTGGAGTAGCGAAAGCACCCTGATAGTCATCGAATCCTGACAAATAATCTCATCTCCCGATTAGCTTTCCCGCAGTAGCAGGAAAGAGAAGAAGGGATTAAGGGATGGAAGAGAAAAATTTCAACGTGAAACAAGTTGTAGGAGAAAATAGAGAAGGTTGGGAAGAGAAAATAGACGCGAGAGAGTGGAAGAACATTTCCTCCTCGCTGGAAGTTACAAAGGTCTTGCAAGTCGGTCAGACCGTTCAAAGGAAGCACATAAATCCAAAGACACAAATGACTCGTTCTAAAGTGATTTTATTCTCCCTGTTCGCCGTGGCTCCCATTCTTCCTTCCAGCCAATCGTGTGACGAGCCACGAACGAAATTCTTCTACGAATTCCTCCTTTCCTTTCCTCTGACTGACATTTTTATTCTCTCTCCAACCACTTCCGTGCTGCGCAGCGAAACAAAACCGCCCGATTTTCCAACGCGTAAACACGCGAACGGATCGGAGGCAGCTGCAGACGCTGTTCCGTGGCGTATTTCAAGATTAAGAGCTTCCGCCTTGATAGAGGCACAGGGAAGAAGCTGTCGAAAGGTTGAACAGAAGACTCCGCCTCGAAGGATAGGCCACGAAGAATGGATGTAAGCGTTGCAGGGGTTTAAAGGGCCAGCCAAGTGGGGAATGCAACGAGGGAGCTTCGAGAGGGACTTATCTTTCCCGGTGTTTGAACTCGGGGAGGGCAAGTAGCTTAGGAGATTTAGAGATCCCTCGGTGGTAGTAAAGGATTCGCGGAAAAAATGTCGAACTGCGAATTTTTAAATAAATCACCCCACTATGTATATAAATGGAATACGAGAAACCAGGTAATCGGTAAAGTTCCCATTGTCTTACTTTTCTTCCATACTATTGTGAAATTATTTGGTAAAAGAGCAAATGAGATCCACGAGAAACTCGAGATCGGTTGCCCTAACGTTAAATTCGGAATTTCGGTAAAAAATATTGTTCGACAATCTTGTAATTAGAGTGTCAAAACTTTGCGAAACTTTAATAAAATGAACTACGTGATCTAATTCTAAAAAGTTCCAACGAAACGGAAATTTCGTAGATGAAACCCTAAGCGAGGTAGGTGTATCGCGTGTAAAATTTTCTAACAAGACGAACACTGAAACGTCTAGAAACGGATAGCCTGGTTTTCCAAATTTCGTATATCAGTAAACGAATCTGAACGAGTTCGTCTGATCGAGAAGCCAGAAGCGCAATCCCAAGTCCTGAT
This sequence comes from Eufriesea mexicana, assembly GCF_001483705.2. Lineage (NCBI taxonomy): Eukaryota > Metazoa > Arthropoda > Insecta > Hymenoptera > Apidae > Eufriesea > Eufriesea mexicana. The sequence goes on from NW_016912658.1 coordinate 135,378, forward strand.
TTCCATCGATACACGGAACACGAAATTCTTAATTTTTCATTCAACGGGACACAATGGGTTCGTTGTTGCCGAAGCGAAAGAAGCAAAAGTACGAAACACGGTCATGCACAAAGGAGAGTAATAGCTTACGCGAACTCGAAGATCCCCTCACTCGTGGAGGGTTGTTTTAAAGGAGCTTTCAGCTTTATTAATGCCGGCGCTAATTTGTACGGCTCGCTCTGTCTCTTTTACAGCCATCCGTCGCTCTTCAACAGCCTCCGATGCACAACTGTCTTACGTCGCGAGAAAATTGTTCACTCCCTTTTTTCCACCGTGTTCGCGTCGCTTTTTGTCCTTTTCGGTTTCAATTGCACCGGCTGTGAAATGATCCCCCTTTTCTCCTCCCGAGCTTTCGTGATCCGAACGTTGCATCGTTGCATCGTTGCAGAATGCATCCATATTCCATCGATGTATGCACGCTGATACGTCTATCGCGAATTTATTATCATTGCCGTACTATTGTCCGAAAAAAATAGATCCACGGAAATAATTACGTGAGAAAAATTTGTCTGTAATTACAACAACCACTAAATTTCTAAAATAAATTTTTCGAGCATTTTTGTCTTCGATATACGTACAGCCTAGTGACCACAAATAACTCGTTAAAGCTTGTACAAAGAAGCTACACTAGAGCTTTACCAAGCACTTAATGGGCACCTTCAAATACTTCCATTAAACGCACCTCTCCAACTGATTTATCTCGAAGGTGTAATAGAGGACTAACATCTTAAGACCCATTCCATAATGTCCAGTTAACATTTAAGAGGAAGTTAAGATGCAATCTACCGCAAAATGAGAAACACCGATTTCCCCTAGTTTCGGTTCATTCCTCTTCGAATTTTAATTCTCGAAATTAAGCTTTCTACGTGACCTGACTGATCGATGACGGGGGAGTACATGGTAAATGCAAACGATGTTGCGTTTATTGTATCGGGATACCGGTGGAAGAAGAGAGATAGAGTTTGTTCTTGGATATTTTAATTAACTTCCTCTAACAGGAAGGACAAGCAGCGAAGGGATGAAATAAGAATGAAAGGCTCCAAAGAAGTCGAGAAATTTGACGAAAGATTCATTTTGGCTCGAAAACTTTCATCAGTCCGCGTCTTTTGTGTGCAATTCGAATAGATTACACGAAACATGTTCCAAGTTTAAAAGCACATCGACTGTCTTGCGACCTCTTTGTCCTGATATTAATATAAGATAATTGAAATTTTGTCCCGGAATACTAATATAAGCTTATTGTAATTTTCCACCGAAATGCTAATATAGGGAAATTTTAATTTCGTCCGAAAATGCAAATACGAAATGAATCGTGATTTAACGAAATATCGACGATGATATCTGTCTACGTGAAATTGTACATTTTACAATGACTAATATTGTTTTTCATGAATAATGTAGAATTACGTGTTTGGTACGTTCGCGATTGGTTGAAATCTTTCCGTGTTTCCTTCTGAAATGTCGAAGGGAGAAATGGAAGGAAAGGGAATACTAAAGTACGAGGAGTTTCGCGGAGCATCTTGAGAGTGGCATTTCTGCAGTGGTCGTAATGGTTACAGCCAAATATTTATCCACGAAACTTTTCAGTAGTACGGTGTTTTGTAATACCGGCAACATGGAATTCTTCGTTGAAAGTCTCGCTGTAGGAATAAATATTTGTCCGACTCATAATTTCCAACTTAAACAGTATAATTTTTAACTGATCCATCGACGAATCGAAATATCACAAAATTACAATAACCATATCTATATTTCCTACTTATTATTTATCATTGACCAATTTCATATTCTACCAACAAATAACATTCTAATTCGACTTTCAACGGAAACGTAAATCGCTTGCAAAGTTACTCACAGTGAAATCGGTGTCGGAATTCTGAAGTTCCAAGTCGAAACTCGGTTCGTAAATTAAGGGCACGAGTAGGAAATTTGCGCGAAAAGTATGTCAAATTCGAAAGAATAGCAAAGAGGCACGCATCGCCTTTCTTGCACTTCCATCTCCCGTTTCCAGCTTCTCTTTTAAAAAGTACCTCGAAAGAAGAACTCGTCGGAAAAACTTTACGCATCGCGATAGCCATAAAAAAGAAAGAAGTATTCTTACGGATTAAATATTTGAAAGTTTGTCGCTTCGAAACCTTGGAAATTCTAAAGCCAAATCAACTTGATAAACAAAATGGGTTCAAAGGTTCGTGCGTCGTGCACACATTTAAAACTATAAAACATGCGTTTAAAACTAGAACATAAATTATTATTTAAGTGAATACCGAAGTTCTTTCCCATTCTTTGAAACATTTTCCTAAATTCCCTCCTATACTTAGCAAATAAAACGTGAATACGTGGATATAAAGAAACGTTTCTATACCTTTAGTACACTGGCACAAATTCCTGATACTATCGCCTAACGAGAAAACGAATTTTGATGAATATAAATATAAATTACAGCGTGATAAACATGACACGAAGAAATACATAGTCTCTTTTCCAAATATTTGCGACAAACGACAAACCATGACTGTTGTTCATTCCCTACGCTCATTCCCAATTCACAGACCGTTACGATCCTCCATAAAGACGCGAATCCTTCAAATAGACATTTTAACTAGCATCCTTCGAACCACTACCTCCATCAGGAAAAACCGAGATCTCGTATACCACTCCATACATTCACCCCGAAGAAAGAAGCCCGAGTCGAGGAGACAACGGCTACCTCTTTACGACCAATGTCCCACGACTCGAGGACCTCCAAATCGCTTAAAAACACCATTAGAGTCAATCCTAACAACTTTCATAAACTAACGCACCATTAGCCAAAATTAATTAAACCTTCGCCTTTCCTTGTCAGACCTCTACCTTGTCCCTATTTCCATGCATACCCTCAGGAACAAGGGACTCGAATCGAAGGGACGATGGTTTACTCGTTTATAACCAGCGTCCCACGACTCGCGGGCACCTCGACCACCGAAACTGACCCCCCGAGTCAACCCCCACAAAAAGATTAGAATTTCCCAAACCTACAAATAAATTAACAATTTGTTTAAACTTCCACTTCCACTTACCAGTTTCGAACCTCATGCACATCCCTCCAACGAACACGCCGCCAATAGGAGAAAAAACACACCCACCACTTAGACATCTCGACAGCCAATGAAAGCAACAGACGAACATATAAAAATACACGACACCAAGACGACAGACAGTACAAACATCAAAACGACACAAACGACACCACGATAGAACGCATATCGCTAATACATCTTGTAAATTCCTGTAAATATCTTGTAATTAAATTATATTTAAAACCTCAAAAAATAGTTTACGTTCTTAAAACGACGTAAACCTTCGCCCGAATTCTTTCTACGCTCGACAAGAAGATTAGAACGAAACAACTGTATAAGTAATTATATACAAGCGAAATGATCAGGAGCCATCATACGCGCAAGTAGTATAGCCTACGATTAGCCGGACGCAACTGCACCACGTTGCAGGGATACCACGCATTTGCCTCGGACCCCAAGAACATCCTGACGTGGACGTTCCGGTATTTTTACGAGTATTCCTAGGGCCGATGACGATCACGCGAGGCAACACCGCGAAATTGAAGCTGCCTTCGCGTGCGACATAATCGCGGCTAGGGTTGCTCGTGTTCTGGATATCGCGATGGAACTCGATCGAAAAGCGTTCGAGCGTGCTGGATACCGATCGCGATGCAGGATGAAAAGTGTCAGCGAGGATGGAGAAAGGGAAAAAGATAAAGTTGCGGAGGAAGAGGAAAGAAGCGGCTATAAACGTAGCGGAGGCGAAGAGCAGTGCTTCAGCACCGAGTACGCTATTTATGCCCAAGTATGCGCGCATCCGTGCCCGATATTACGAGCGCACACATGCCGATCGATGCTTGGGAAAGCTCCATTTTCACGTGTGCCGTGTTAATGTTTTATTTCGCCTGTGAAACATTCAGACGCGATGAACGAAGGCGCCGGCTGCGCCAAATGATATATCGGAGAGGCAAGTTTCTCGAGAAGTTGAGTTACAGGCACAGCTTCAGGACGGAGGGAAGCGAAGTTTGAGATTTAGCGAGATTTCTTTGTCAATGCTGTGGTCGCTTAACGTACTATGGTTCTTGCAGAGATTTATTAAGCAGTGGTTCGTATTCCGTGTACGATGAGCGATTTAATATTTTCGCAAAGATATCTGCCGATCCACTGACGATTTTCCATAATTTATCAACGAAAAGGAATTCAATTCTGTTTACAGGCTTGCTCGAACTTTCATAGTAATCGAGACGAAAGTCGATTGTTATCGAGAAATCATTCGTCTACTCCAAGTAATAATAAATGAGCTGAAATCACGACGAAACGTGTCTCATATCTGGCCAAAGATACGCGCTTCAAAGGCGTTTATCAATTATTCGCACTTATGCTCAATAAAGCCGCGGCAGTTCCCGTTTATCGTCACATACGACTGTACACCATGACGCCGTAAACAGGGCGTGGAAAGCTGCTTAAACACGGCAGCTTATCTCGAGGTGGCACAGGGACAGGCGCGATATTCGAGTAGAAGTTTTGGTCGTGTCGCACGCATTCAAAACGTGCCACCGTGTAAACAGGCATAGGAAAAGAGCGGTCGCCGCGTGAGCGTTCACTTTCGAGAAGCTTTCGAAGTGTCTACCCTTTACAACCGGTGGTAACCGGCGTTATACGTGAGTCGTTAAAGCTTAATGCCGCACGCAGCCACCCTTTCCACCACTGGCCGAGGCCCGTAACCAGGCTACGTGCCTCTACATCTGCCCGTGGTTTCCCCCGTCGTAATTCCTCCACTTTTCTGCTTATGCTCCAGGTCGTATCGAGGCGTTCTGCCCACGTTTCAAGAGAACCTGATACCTCCCAAGAGCTAAAGTGGAGCGATAGGGTTCGATCCGCCATCGCGTCGCGAAAAACGCGATTCGAAATATCGGGAAATCGAAGCTGGTCGCGATTCTCTTATCGTGGTACCCTAAGAGGTTCTTCGAAAATGTCCAGGATTTTTCGGACGGTTAAAAGTTCTTAACAGCAAACTTTAGAGCGTTGGTATTCTACTAGAGAACGAGTAGAGGGAAAAGATTTTGAAATTAGACGACCAGGGGGTGACAGATTAGTATATACTTGCAGGAATAGAAGGTTTAGAGTGACGTCTGAAGTACACGTGGAAGGACGAGTGACCACGTGCAAGGATCGGATGAACGGAATATTTATGACTGTATGGAATACAAGTGAAGAGCGAAGGGCACCTGAGTGTTTAAGGTACGTGATCCACCGAGAGCGAGGCTATGGAAAATGCCCTATTGAAAAAGAAGAGACAGTGCAAGGTTTAAATGAGGGTGCAAGAGCTGTCCTAGAACAGTCGGTGAGAGTATAGTTCTATACGAGGTTTGAAGAAGACTCGATGTGCGAGTGAGTTGCATGATTATAGTTCAGTTATTGGTCTAATCTTTCAGTTTGTACCTTACTCCCAAGTCTCTTTAGCTCAGACTAGAATTAAACAACATCTTCTATTCCCTATATCTGCCAATGAAAGTATATCCCTACAAACTCTGTGTAACTATATTGGCAGCCGCAAGAAATTCTTCGCGAAAATTCAAAAATTTGAAATATTCGGAATCAAGATGGAAGAATTTTACGAATTTTGTAAAACTCACACTTGTCAGTCTATAGTAACTTGGGTTAAAAATTAAAAACGAACATAGAGGAATAATCGCTGTAATTTTAATTTGATCATATTGTTATATCGAAATTTCCGATTCGGAATAAGTAGGAATCGCATTCCACTGCATGGAAAAACGAGCAGCATTTTCTAGATCGATAGCGGTCACGTTTCACTTCCGAATTCCTATCGTTGCTCGAAATCCGAACGTATTACCAGAGAGGGTGAAAATATTTTTAAATGACTCGGAAGTGAAAATCGACGAATGACGCCGTGCTAGGAATTTCAACGGCAATTTGTCGCGGACGATGCGAATTTTTTCAATTACATAAATCGAATGAAATAAATTTCTTGTATCTATGGATTATGTTTAATCTCCGTATAAAAATGCGCGTGTTTGATACCGGATGAGCGTGTTAAGTGCGCCATGCATACTCACCGACACGGGCGCGGTGATGCAAATTCCACGCAATATAAATTGGACAACGCGGCTAATGGTTTTAACCCAGGAGAGCAAACAGTTACGAAAGGGGTTAACAGAGGATTAAGCGGTGCGAATTATAAAAATCAAAACGAATTGCTCCGCGCGATATAAATGTTACCGTGTACCTCTTAATCCCGAAAGAAAATGGAGAGTGGAGAAGGAACGCTGGTAAGAACAAGGTGTTTCGCTGTAAGCGATTATCTTGTCATCGTTAAACCGGAAACAAGAATTGGACAAGCTAACGATCGCGCGAAAGCATTCGCGTAGAACGTTCGTGAAAATTAATTAGTTAATTCATAACCAAATAGTAGCGTCCTATATATCGAGTCTCTTCGATTTCCGAGAATGCTCATCACGCGCGAAATTAATATTGCGTGATTGTTTTTGTAATATTAAGGATCCCGAGTGTGACGTTAAAATAGAGTGTTGATTTACGGTAAAAGTATACGATAGTTATAGTAGAGACGTTTATCGGAGTACCGTTTCCAACACGCGTTTATAAGTATATGTACGATGTTTCAGTGATCGGTGTCGAAGACGAACTGACTTCTCAATTTTGGACTGTCTAGCGTCTCGTCGTGTCCTGTCCGGTGTTTTCTCCAGTTTGGTTCCGATTAGGTTAGGATAAATATCAGTGGAGGAAAAGTAAAGATGTTTGATTGGACAGAGGGTGTGACTGAAGGAGCTTTGACTAAGGAATAGGGAACTGTCAAGGAGCCGATGTTCGATGATCAATGACGTTATTTACAAGTGGTGTCCATCCGTCGCCTTGGTGGATCTGTCGCACGTGGGTCCAATCTGTCGAGTCTGGTACTTGTAAATTTTCTGATCTTTCACATTTAGATATGTGACTTAATCCGCTGAGAGGGCGGTAAGGCGCGTCTAACCCTGGGCGTAATAGTCGTAATACAAAATAATAAAAGCTTTAGAATTATCGCAAATGAAAATAAGAGTTATGCTATGACCACGCTTTCCGGGACGGAACACCAAACGTTCATTTTGAATGAAACGTTCCTCCACTAGATCAGGAGCCCAGAATTTCAAAAAACGCTGGACAAAGGCTCGAAAAATAAATCATTTCCCATATTTTTGATCCCTCGACGTATGGCTTCCGGAATTTTACTCGCTAAACCATTTTAACGCGATACACGGAGATCTCACGATATATCCTTCGATACCACTCAAACGAACATAAAAATAAATCACGCTTATCTATCCAAGTCCTATAATTATGTTTCATAATTATTGCATATCTCACGCGTTCGTCGAAATTTATTTCCACTGGTTTATCCATAAATTAGTATAAAACGTAGCTGCTCGTATAAACGGTTCCGTGTTATTCGCAGACGTGTCAAATATCGGAAAAACATGCTGTAATTCCTGGAAAAACACAATACTCGAGAAAGAGCGCGAAAAAGCGGCAATCTCTTGAAATCCACATAAAGCGACGTAAGGCTGTACAATCTCTTGAAAACAAATTGCATTGGTTCTGTCATCGAGCGGGATATCGTTTGAAGTGGTTTTACCCAGGATATCCAAATCTCCGTATTCGATTCGATTCTCGTCGAAAGCAGAAAGGTTAGAGGTTCCAATCGCGTGGTTGGTTGGCGTACAAAAAGCTCTTTACTTTCCAGTTTCGCACAGATATCCATAATTCTGTGACACCACGAATCTAACAGGCGTATACGTTCGTTATCGCGAGCAAAAATGGTTCCTTGTTTCTTATTCGCGTAACCAACATGGACGATATCGTTGTGTCATCGTCGAAAGTTGCTAACTTTCTCAAAGACTGTCAACCGAGAGACTTCCGAAGTAATTCTCGCGGTCTTTTATTTCTCCAAGAAGGCAATTTTTTATATCCTTTCTAACCGTGTCGTTGGCGAAATTAAAAGTTTCGAAAATCGTGGTTCACTCAGAGTTACATAAGTTGAACTCGAGAGGCATGGAGTGTGTTTTTAAACTGTCGAGAGCGCAAGTTTGAGCAACGAAAGGGACGAACAATATTCCCGTTGGTATACCGTGAAAACTTTTTGACGAAAGTTGTTTTAACGAAGGTCCAAGAGGATAATACGCGGTGAACTTGAAACGAATGATTTTATCGTTATCCCAATAATTATATCGGTAGAATATTCACGCGTATAAGAAAGAAAATTTAGAATACGATACTAGAGAAATTTCGAGCTAGGTTCCAGCTAACGTGACCTCGTGGAAAAATAAGGAAAAGGAACGAATAAAATTAATAAATCGATAAAGATTTTTGCTTCGATTGCAAATATTCATAAACTAGGTTAATAATTATTCTCTGCTTTACACAGGGAGTTATGACTGTTTGTAATGCTACATGCAGATTCCTGACAAGTAGATTAATGTATGGGATTTTTACTTCATTAACAATTCGTTTTCATTTTGAACAGGCCTCGTCGCGAGAAAATTGAGAATACGAAGGTAATTCAATTTTCCAAACTTTTTACGTACGCTACTTTCTTTCTCGGAGAGTCATTTATCTCGGTCAATGTCCATTAAATCTTCTGCCACTTAACGTTTGTTAGACGATTAACGCGTTACGGCGCGCCGTGCTTTTGCGTTAATTAAGATTTGCTGGATCGATATCGGTGTAAAGCTAAAAACGTCCGATCTTTATTACCTTTCATCGCATACTATTTACTCGCTTATGTGTTTCACAACGTTAATACTGAAATATAGCAACGAATCTGAAAGCACTCTAAATACTCCAATTGGTGTTCGTTAGAGCGGAACTTGCACGGTAAATCCTAATTCTAGAACTAGAACTGTCCAAAAATTTATGAATCTCGAGAGATTAAATACATCGCGGCAAACTTCGCAGAAATATTTCAAACGAAATTAATTTTATACGCAGAAAATTCTACCATTATGGATACCACCTAAATCCCTGAACACCTTCAAGCTTACTCGATCCGCGAAACGATTCAAAATTCACGAATCTCGGAAAATCAAGTTCCACGGCGATATATGTATGAAGATACTTCGGGGGGGAAAATTAATTTTGTAAATAAAAAATTCTACCATAATAGATACCATAATAGACCTTCGAAGTCCTCTCTTTGAACTCTTTCGATCTTACTCGATTCGAGAAAGGATTCGTCTCTTAAACGAAATCTTGATACGCTTATAGTGGCCCCATCATCGGGACAGTGCTATTCCATTTTATTCCTCGATTTTACTCATTTCCATGGATTCGAAGGTTGACATCTGAATGGCGTTCGCGCCAAGTCTCTCGCGTCGTATGGAACACACGCGAGGCGCGAAAACTGGAAAACTTTGTCGACATTGGCGAAAGGAATGGTAACGAGTGCTCCGTATAGAGGTATTAAGAATTTTATTGCACGAGATGCGATAGAGACAATATCCGGCGTTGGTGATAGCTAGGGTAGGTTCGATCGCAAACAGACTATCCGAGAGGTAAGGGGCTTCGGATGCGGCTGGTTTTATAGCTCGATAACGGCTTCGGGTAAGAGCACTGTGGATCTCTCCTTGTCGCTACTTGTATGCATACGATCCACGGTACCTATGTTTTATGGTGCATAGATGGAAGAGGTTCGATATAAGCGTAGACGTTGGAGAGATCCTGGACCACCTTCGGTTCGACCTCGTTCCAACACTGCACACGCCAGGGCGACACTCCACGCTTCAGGGCTGATCATTCTTTTCATCCTCTGTCTATCTATCTTTTCCACCCCTTCTCAGCGGAATTTTCCATGCGGACGATGATGCTTGAATTTACAAGTTGGATTCCCCCCATTTCGCCGAAGACTATGAAACTAGTTTCGAGAAACTAGCTGCGAGAAACGTGCACGTCGTTCCAGAAACGTAATGGGAGTTCGATAATTCGGAGGATGTCGAACTGAAAGCCTCGTGAAAGCGTGCATCCGATAAAACGAAGAAACGTGTCGAAAGAAGCTCGAGGTGAAATCAAAGATAGGCGTAGGAATTAACGCTTTGGGATGGAATCTGTGGTCAGATAAAAACAGACTCTGGAAAAGCCAAGCTCTGTTTCAGAAATTCAATATAGAAACAGGATTAGCCCCATTCGTGAAAATTTAAACCGCTATCGTGGTGTGCAGATGAGACAAAATGTCAAAGTTCAACGCATTCGAATGCATTTCCAGAGTTTCCAAAAATTTAACGTTCGAAGCGCCGAAAAATGATAGGATGAATTGGAATTTTTGGTACTTCTATAAATATTACAATGTTACGTTACTGTACGTAAATGTATACGCAAGAATAAAATAATAAATGTATAATACTTAAGATATATCTGTGAATAGGACAGTGTACCGAATATGCTTTAATGTTTCTATAAATGGTAGTCCATGTATATACACCAGTTATATGTGACTACACAGGCAATGGCCTATCCCCTTTAAGCAGCTAGCCTCGTGCCCTGACCATATATAGCTAATCGTATCGTATTACAATTCCGGGAATCGAGATTCGTATAACAGCTCTGAAATATAATCTCGCCGAGAAAAATTTATTTCCTATAACGATGTTCTTTCTTCCTTCAAAATTTTATTAATATACCCGAGAGATAGTCCATAGTGTAAATACGTGTGGCATAATGGGAGAATAGAAAACACACTGATGAACCTACATGTAATATTTCACACATTCACTTTTCGTCTCATACTAAACTGAATCTTATACCACCGAACGATGTAGGGAAAAGAAAAGCGAACGTTCGAGACGTTGAGACGAAGAAAAAACGAGAAACCTGATCCCGTTCGAGAATTGAGAATCGCGTGTCTTTTTCATAACTGACGTTGAACGATCACGAAATATTATCACTTATGAAATTATTACTATATTGCTATATATTGCTAATACGTCTTTAAATATTATTATTCCATATATTTTAAAACATTTTAATTGATTATAAGCACTAAACAAAGAAATTATGCAACGGATGACGCAATAGGTGACGCGCCAAAAAATGGCGGTTAAACGACTTTGTTCGTTCTATGGCGTCGTTACGATCGGCAAAAATTGCGACGCATATTCGAAATAAAAATTTTATATAATAAAATTCGATTACCCGTATACAAGTCCATAATATACGAAATTGCGACGAGAAATATTTAGCAAGAGAAGAATATGTCTTGTGTTCCGCTTATAAATATGATAAAAAAGTTGAAAATCATACCTCGATAATTAGAAGCGTTAGACAAATGACGTCGGACATTGCACGTTGTCGAACGTTGCCGAACGTTGTCCTTCTCGAATAAATACCAGTAGCAGAAAGCGTAGAAAGCAAGAATGGGCACTAAGAAACAAATCTTTCCATGATAACGATACTCCACGACACTTTTCTGGAAGCCATGCACTTTAAGAAACGATTGAAATTCTTACTTTGAACGACGTAAAAACACAACCACATGCGACTGCCATGTTTGAGAAGAGGACTGCTGCTCAAACTTGATCTTGGCTGCGCGCGCATCGCGTCTACTGCGTGTGCATGGCGTCTACTGCGCGCGCATCCCTGTGCAACAGGGACTGCGCGCGCATCTTTGTAGCATCTATGGCGGCAAGATTCTTCGCCTTTGAAACCGATACAATGTTTTATGCGACACTTTTCTCCTTCGTTTCATTTCTTTTTTATTATATAAAATTAATACGAGTTTCCATATTACTCTACACGATTAGAAAATTCGATTTGCCTTAGAATTCATGCATTACAAATTAATATTATGAGAGAATAATGTAAATTAAAGCAACGAATCACAAATCAGTTAAACCCTGTTCACCTATTACATTTAGAACAAACTTTTGGCGAATGGAAATAGCGTTACATCAGTGAAGTAAGATATAAAATGCTCGGAAATTTATTGCCATTGTAGTCACACGTACTCTTACGTAAATTGTGGAAGTATAATTACTGTATGTGTAACTAACTATGTAAGAGATTTTTTCCTGCAAGGGGAGGAGGGTTCTTCGTTGAAAGTGGCAAATTACGAGATGTACGATTCTTTACTTTTTCCAAATTACTTTAATGACTATATAAATAGATCATCCACCTGCTTACTCTGACCTATACCAGAGATGACCAAATCGTAGCCTGTGGGGCAAACCATTATTGATTTATAGGTTATTGGTAACCTGTAAAATATTTTGTGACTGATAAGAGTAGATTATTAAGAAACTGGAATAAAATTTTCCTCTACTATCTAAAACACTCAGAACCAGAATTCATAGTGAAGTGTGAATCCATACACAATAGTTGTCGAGGATCATAAGAGTATCTAGGCGACTATTCGCAGATACACGTGCCTCAATGATGATCGATTTCGTCAAATCGCCGAAATAACCGAACCGCGATTTATCGCCAAAACTTTAATTGTAGGCTCTCCCATTTAGCCAGAATTAGCATATCGCGGAAGGTTTCTGGACACCGTGGGTCATCCAGGCGTATCAGCAACTCTGGAAGGACGTCTCCGCAACGAAGAAATTGCCACACGGCAAAAACTTCCAGGATCGATGAATCGCTATCTTCGATTAAGCGGCAGAACAACGGGGCCGCCCCGTTTATATCGATCGTGATATTAATCGCCGTCGGCGAAGTTTAGTTTTACGACGATGCGACTGGAAAGAAGAGATCTCGTCTAGTAGACGGTCTGAAGCATGGTAGCAATTAAATCTCGCTTAGGTATCACGTTCGTCTAATTGTTAATATAAAGTGAAAAATTGCTCTCGTTCCTTTAATACGACTTATTTTCTCGGACAAAATTGGTATTGAGTCATTAGATAAATTTGAAGAACGAGTAAAATTCTACAACACGTAGAATCAAGTCAAACTTTTAAACCTAGATTTGTCTCAGTGACTATGTAATAATGTACGATGAAGTTCATGTCTCTAGTAATTATGTGAATTTCCTGTTTCTTGCGTTATTCTCGCCTTTTTTTTTTATAAAGGTATAATATTTGTAAGACAGAATACCGAACTCCACTGAACATTATTTTACTTTCTGCAGTAGAAATGAAATGAGAATTTCAATTTTTGTTGGGAAAGTTTGATTCGTGCGAGTTAAAAGTAGGTAAATTTATTCGCAGACTTACTTAATACCTAGCCCATATATACGAGTAGCAAAATTATTTCTGAAACGTGGAACTTTCTCGTATACCTATTTACCAGGTATTATTACAATGCACCAGTCGATACGCTAAAAGAATTGGGACAAACAATTCAATGCACTTGTCAGAATCACGAACGAGCACGACATGCTTCGAAGAAATATGCTGTAACATACACTGAAATGAATAGCATACATATAAAGTACGAGCTAGCACAAAAATCATAAATAAAACATAAATAAAAATGTTTGCTCTCGATTTTTAATACTTTGTTTATATATTTACGAAACTATCCAATCTGCTGGTAATTTCGAAAATAAATACAGAATGGCAGATTTAGAAATATCACACGTAAGGATATTTCTTTGTACTAATACGATAATTTGTAATATAAAAATATAAAATTTCATAACAAATTGTTAAGTGATAAAACACTCGGAGTGAGTATCAAAATAATTCGAGATAAAAACGATTCATAACGCAGACAGCTGTATCAAGCTTATACGATTTTTCAAAGAAAAGCTCACATTTTTCCTATCTTCTTTTTCACTATACGCACACGTAAACCATGATTGATCAGTATTTAGGTTTCATATAGTCAACGCATTGGTGAGTCTCGTGCATCACCAAACGTTATCCCAATGGATCCAGATCTAGTTTTGTATCCCTGTCGATCCTTACTTTCCTCTTTACACCGCTCTT
>NW_016912658.1:149398-180705 GCF_001483705.2 Eufriesea mexicana
CAAGCAAGATTATAATGAACACGTCCTCGCGTTACCGCGAGGATGACACAGCGAACAAGCGTTTTGTACACACGGCAGTGGTCGATCACGAGAAATCGATAGGCGATGAGAGAGGGTTTATTGAAATACCATCACGAATCGAGCAGCAAAGAAGCCCGTGGCTGGAATTCCAATTTCGACCCTTACAGATGACATCGTCCCTCTTAACGATTATGACTACGCCTAATTACGCCAGCGTCAGCACATTCCACGATCCTCCTGCGGCTCGAAATCAAGCACCCACGATTGGCCCGTGGTAGTTGCACGAAGGTAAAAAAGGAATACGACCTGGTAATTACATTTTTGCTTCTTCTCTTTCATGCAATTGATATTGCCCTCTGGATATTTCGTTTCATTTGCAGACATAATGGAATAGATACACAAAATTTGACCACTCTTTTTGTATCAGAAATTTTTACATTTCTTTTCGACAAGTTCACCGGTCAACTTCCTTTTCAAAATATTACTATAAATTTTGTTGAAATCTATGACCTCAAAACGTGTACGAACGTCGAATAATGCCAAAATACACGCTGTCAAGAGTAAAAGGAAGTGATAAATAGAAAAATAAAGGATAATTTTCGAAACTTATCATGAAATCAGTTTTAGTGATCTTCTGTCATGTTTCAGAAGAAGAATTCTTAACTGGTTATTCGAAACAATATTGATACTTAAAGTCACTGTTTAAATTTTCCCCAAGGATAAACGAGTTTCCGAGGAAAAAGCGTTAGCTTACTTTTGAATAAATAAGTGCTTCCTTTTATGACTTTATGTAATTCAAATATTAGGAAGACAGAGGAAACAAACAATAGGATGAAGGAATAAATCGAAAATCGATGAAGCCTATTTTTATCGATAAAATTCAATAAACGACCGCAACATCAAAGAATGTGGGTTTCACTCGGACACATTCTTCTAGTCTGTGGAATAAAAATGGGAAACGAATTTTTGCCTCAGTCTATAATCTGCTTAAAGATCAAACAGTTTACAATTCGCTTCAATTTGCGTGATATTTAGCAGAGTGGAACATTGATAAGGAAAATAACATAAAATAGACAAGTAACTAATAATTACTGGGAATTAATAATTGGGAAATATAACTAATTTTATTAAATAAATATGCCAGCGAGACTAGGATCTAATTAAACGAAATAGCCAGTAATAATTACGGATGTATAACAATAAACGTGTACACAGAACGGTGAACAAATGTTACACGAATAGTGAACAGAATTCAATCAACAAAATCATTGGACGGAATAACTAGATCATTAGCCATAATCTACGAACAATATACGCTAGAATATATGAAATCCTGATCTCGGGGAGCTTGGAATAAGCGAATCATGCTACATTAGAGTTAATACCGATAACTATGGATCAGAGGAATATAACATACTTGGCACGACATTATGTTAATGGAGGCCACGTGTTAACCCCCTTTTTAAAACACTGATTTTCTAATACAAAATATGTAAAGTACAGCGTGAAAGCCGACGCTGATATCGCGTGAAAAGTTGGTTCACCAAAGCAACCGTGCTTTCAAACTAATGAAACGAAACGAAACCTGATTAAGGTCAGGCGAGATGAGCTTCGCTGCGTCGGGATAGGAGTACGTAGACATCATCATAAACTTGGATTTTCGATAACATCTTCCCTGCTTTTCTTGATACTTGCATCTGAGTGGATACCTGTGTCTAGTCATCTACGTGCACTATGTCTGTTGCTTTAATACAATGGATCTCTGTATATACTGTGCACCATCTGCTCGCATCAAACGTCAATAGACAGACAAGTGAAACGTTGAACCTATTGATTGAAGTTACCATGATACGTCAGAAGTAGAGCTAATATAACAAACGTGTTCTACCATCTAATGCGAGATTTACCTAGAAGCATTTAACACGCTGCTACATCGAGGTGTGAATAAAACGAACGAAAGAATAGTATCAGGGAAAGGACAAATTTAAAGATGGGTCTGTTTAAATCACGTATTATGATAAAGCAGGAGATCATGCACAAGTTGTGTACATACATTGAAGGTAAACGAAAAGCTAACCCCTGCTGCTGAACGACGTGAACGAAAAAATACAAACAATAATAATACAATACGTAGCATATTGAAGCTACGACACGTGTGATCGTAGGAACCGGTGCTGAAAAGCACTGAGCATCGAAAATTCCAAATCTCTAATATCAGGTTCATGACACGAAAGCCTGTATGGGGTAGAGGACCATGTTACCGGATAACACTAGTATCACGAAGACATGTCAACATGACCACGTATACGATATCAGCAAACATGACGCCAGAACAGCATAACTTCGATCAACATAACCTAGGAATCAGACGACGGCAGCAAAACACGAGTCCACGCGTATGCCTGATATCACCCGTGTCCAGCACGACTTCGCGATTATGAGACTTCACGCGACATGATCTCGTCCCAGTGGGGCCCCGCACGAAATCACTAGGATTTATTTCCGCTTTTAAAGTTCAAAACACGGTACATAGGATCTCTAAATAACCTGAAGCTTAATATTCATAGACAATGGTTCATATCTGGAATCCAGGGCCATGTAAAGCGTAGTCGTGCCACTATGTCGTCGTCAAGCGAGCTACTGTAATAACTTTTATCTTTACGTTTATGACGCACGTTTTATGAAGTCGTAAGCATTTACATAATTGTGGCATGTATATACCCGTGCACCTTCTGCATTTTCCGCACTTTATTGCGAGGACGGGAATTCGGAGCGAACGTTTACAACGAGCGACGACGTTGAAGTCAGGTTGCGGAAGATGAGTACATGACCATCGAAGAGATTCGGTGGATGTGATCGGACATGTCTTGGGTATGTTTGCACATGTTCCTTGGATTACGCGAAAGTGGATATAAAAGGAAAGAAAGGAGAATATACGAATGTTGGTACATATTGTACGAAGGATGTGTGCAGGGAGTTGTAGCGTTTGCATAGTCATTGCAAAGAACGTGTTATGCCATATCGCCTTGTACCCCGTATTTAGGAAATACATTAACGCGTTTGATTATATTTTTATTCCACTCGGACTCGTTTTATAACCTCACCCTTTCGCCTTTTCCGAGATAGCACGGTAAAAACTCCTGCATCATTGTCAACGATATCGCAATGAATTTTCTTTGCGCACATTATCCGAATCAGAATTCTCTAACTATTTTATTTCGCTTCGACCATTCATGATAAACCTATAAATCAATAGTATAATCAATTCTCGTCTATCCTCGCAAATGATAAACGATAAAAGTGTTGGAACCCGGATTTCAATATACAATACGGGTTCTAGCAACAAGGCCACGTTGGAAAAATACAAATCGACGGAGAGGAAAAAACTAAAACTGGCCTTTCGCAAATTTTGTGGGTGCTTATATAATGTTAGTTTTTGGTAGAGTGAAGATCATTGACCCTTTGTGAAGGTAGGAACGAATCAATTATTTTTGGACTCTGAAATTGGTCTGCGTTTATCAGCCAGGCCCGTCTAGTGACCACGGGCCAACGAATCGTTAGTCACCCAACAAAAATAACCAATAAATATTTGTATGAGAAGAAGGATTGAAAGGACTCTTTTTCAATTTTGACCATTTGCATTTATAACGATGGGAGAAGTATAATTACCGTTAAATAGGATAGAATACGAGATTTACCTAACCGTGTCTCTACATCTACTCCCTCTTCATTCGTTCCTCGTCACTCCGGTAAATCCGTTCGCGGTGTCAGGTAGTTTTCCTCGTTACAGATTCCCATTTCGCGGAAACGACTAGGAGCTTCCGTTCGAAGTGGCTGGTCGTGTTTAGCTACGTACGCGAGCCTCGTTCAGCCGTACCCTTGTCTCGGGTTAATCTGTCTATTGTTTCCCCTCGCCATGACGTACTTCGCATTCCAGCTAGGTGCGCCTAGCTGCGTCGGTTCCCACCTGAGAGCATTCAGCGAGTCTCGTCTCTGCACGGTCGCGTTTATTTATCTATAGAGACCACGCTGGAATCGCGAGACTTAGATACAATTATCCGACGACGTAGCACAAAGGAGTGTTGCAAGCGTCGCGACCCTTGTGTTGCACCTATAACGAGCAATGTAACTGCTTAGATGCTTTACACGCAACTTTGCATTTATGCGAGGATGGTAGGTTTCAGAATGAATGCAAAGGAACACTTGGGCCTAGCTAGTTGGTGACGAACAATAAACAGCAGTCTAGGATTCAGGCCGAATGTTTAGAGCGACGTCTGAAGTGCACGTGGGAGGACGAGTTATGGGAAATGCGCGATTGAGAAAGAAAGCTCGAGTATGAGAGAAGACACTGTGCAAGGTTTAAATGAAGGTGCATGAGCTGTCCTAGAACATTCGGTGAGAGTACAGTTCTATACGAGGTTTGAAGAAGAGTCGATGTGCGAGTGAGTTGCATGATCATAGTTCAGTTGTTAGTTTGTACCTTACTCTCAAGTCTCTTTAGCTCGTAATAAAAATATACTGGAATTAAACAACGTCTTTTATTCCTTATATTCGCGAATCAAAGTATCCGCTACATTTATAGTAAATAATATGGAATTCTGTAACTTTCGAGGAAAAAGGAATGCTTTGGAAAGTTTATACAGATAGCTAGAATTACGTAGTTACATAAGAATATACCGTAGAGCCGTGTTTATAAACCTGTGATAAATTAATAAATTTTCTGGCAAATATTCCAGTAAGTACACCTTCGCGTTCCCAAGTGAGCTAAGATACAACGCGTATCACGACCTAGCCTCAAGAAGACATCGATACTTCGTCATGCCCCGTTTTCCTGGCTCATAATCAAATTTAAATTTCTGATTATATCCGAGATAAATAAGAGTAGAAATTCGGCCGCTGAAAAGATCGGAGTAATTTCCCTGGGGACGAGGCATCGGGTAAAAAGGAATCGAGGGTGGCTGTTCCCTGCGACACGCGAAAGATTTCGTTTTCCATCTGCTGCCCAATTATTAAAAAACAAGAGGGAAATATATTTAACGTGTGCTTATGCGGTATAAACGTGGCACAGCGAAAAAGGATACCGCAGGGGACAAGAATAGGAGGGCAACGTAGAAGCACTTTAGGCGAAAGGGTTGCGCTGGGAGTGATTTTCGGAAGGAGGGATCAAAGAGCCAAAAAGGAATTCAGAATGGATGAGTAGGTGCTCGAGAGATCTGTAGGGTGAGCGGATTCTTTGTGCCGGTTTTCGGTGCACCGGGCCTCTGCTGACAGAAGGTTGCAAGGATTAATCATTTCCCTTGAGAGTCTCCGGCGTGGCGGGCGCACGGTAACACGGTTAACGTCAGCTTCGCCTGAAAAATTGGAATACGTTGCCAGCCGCGTGCAACGACGGAAGAATTGGGTCATTAGAATTGCACGAATAGGAAAATTCGCCTCGCGAGCCGTCTAATTAATAATCTCTCGTGACTAGAATCCCGGGTGTCCTTGAATTCTCGCTAATCCGCGTTCCGTTGCAGCGATGTCACTCTTGCACGATTCTCCTATATTTTCTTAATTCCCGAATTAATATATGTTGCGCAGTTGGAAGATTCTGTTGGGCCATTTTAAACGCGAATTTTTTTAAATTCCCGCGGAATAGAATGGGACGTGCTTTGACTCTCTGAATTAAAAAAAGGAAAAAAGAAAATGTTTCTAAATTAGAGATCTTCGTGCTCCGAGTTGAAAATTTTGACTTCCCTTCCGACCCCTCACACGCATGGAACATCGCGTGCGTAACGGTGACGAAATTCTTCCAAAATATGTTAAAATATCGCGTGGTGAGGTATCATTGTACGATTAGTGGACTAACCGGTGCCAATAAATGAACCATTAATTGCACGAAATATGAGAGGCAATGTTTTCAATACAAGGAATTAATATTACCCAAGCGTGTTGTATTAAAACGAGAGTAGGGGTTTAAGTTGTAGGTAGATTGAAAATGAAGGATGGTTTAAATTGATTGAAGAAGAACTTCGCGGATAGGTGGAAAGTAAAGATCGAAAATGGAATAGGTGGGAATGGATGGAACGGTTCGGGACAGGGTCGCTTTCTCTGAATTTTTTCGCCGAAAGATGTTCTTTGGAGTTTGATCGAGAGTACGTCACGGATATGAGATGGGAGGGGATGCAAAGTAGATTCGCGTGAAATGACAGCTTCATCTTTACACGGCCATGTGTGGAAAATGTAGAAGAAGACTGCGCGATGTCTGACACAGCTCGTAATTCAACCCGAATTTACGTGACTACTTAACTAAAAGTCTGACTGATACGCTTTAGCTCGTTCATACGTTTATATACGTTCATACACGGTAGTAATAAGAAAGAATAGCGAATGATTCCTTAGCACCATCGCGAGAACCAGATGAACGTGCAAAGGAGGATATTTCGCATAGCCGAACAGTCTGCTAAATACCTCTTGAATTCTAAGCTCAGCATCCGTTTAACAAGTACATCTGAATAAACGGTACGGAAAATTTCGAGATGAATCAATTTGCATGTCCATTAAATGGTTCTTCGTGTTCCTACCTAAAATCAGGATGAAATTTAACGTCTCGTTAAATTTACGCAAAGCTGAATAATTTATTTATCATTTAGGATACTGTCGGAATAGCGACGATGCTTGTAAATTATTACTATTCACTGGTAATCCATTTACTCGTTTAATTTCGAATTTATGAAAATTAGTCTAATCGAGTTTATTTGAACGCGAACGGTGATTAAAGAACTTGGAATTGACTAAGGATGAAGAATTACTACAAAATAGGGATTATTATTCTGGAAAAGCCTTTGGATAATTTTGGTGCACATTCATTTCTTTACCTTCGCCAATATTCTTAGAATACCAAACGCTATTTGCGATATTAACGGAAAACACGGTTTGTGCGTATTCCTGCCTCGATATCGGCATTGGCAGTAGCTGATCGGTCGATAGCAGAGCACTACATATGGCTGTGGAGTTTCTAATAATTTCGCTGCTAGAATATTCAATGTTCAGCGTTTTTAGAGCCATCGAAAGTTAGATGCTGCGAGAAGCTGCTCTGCACGGTAATAATAAACTTACGTTATACGATTTTCATGCTCCCAAAGTATATCTAGCACGATATTTTAGTACGTAATTCTTCAAGCAACAATTCATTCGAAACAATAATGGACATAATGTACATAACCACGTCGAATTCAACGGTTTTTGGCAACGAACGTCAAACGTCCACCGAGCGAACGATACAAAAATTTCAGCACAACGAAACACGAAATCTCCCCATCTACGCGAACATCATACATCGTTAACCATTTTTTTTTTCGGCGGAAAGTTAAAAATTGCCAATATTTGTACGATTTTTAGTTCGTTACATTTTCAATTCTATTAAAAATTCTGTTAAAAATCGCAGTTGAGGTAGTTGAAGATAAAAGCTTTCCATATTTAAAAAAACATTTAAATCATTGATTTTTCGATTCAGCGAACATTCAAGATTAAACCTTTTTACTTGGAAACATTTTAAATTAAAAACAGCGTTTCTTTCTGTAGGAGAAAACGAATTTGAAAAATAATTTCCATATTTTTACCAAGCTATGCAATGAATCTTATCAGCCATGCATCGACAACCATCCATTTGGTATTATTTTCGAACGCCTGTAATTTCGTTCCTTTAAACAGGAAAAAGTATGAAAAAATGTGAAAGAATGTGTCGTCGGCGGACGTTTATAAGTCATCGAGAAAAATGATCTTTAAAATACTCCCCGGCGAATTCTATAATGTTGGCGAACCGCGATATGGAGGCCGGGACGCGAGTAACCCAGATCTGGTTGGCAGATAAGGGCCGCGGAAAAAAAGAGGGTCTCGCTATCGCAATCGACGTTTTTCGCGTTGCATGTGGCCGCGTACTTTTCCGCTAAAGTACATATGTCAGTCGCATTATCGGTCGGAACAGGTCTCTGGCGATATCGCGTCTATGGCATCTCGGTTGGAGTACAGACCTCTGCCGCGAAAATATTTTCCGGCCCTACCGAAGGGACACGGAACACCCCGAAGCAACGTCCTCGCTCGAAAGACCCACGCGAGTAATTAATTCTGCAGCGTTTAACTTAATTTACCCTTTAATGCCGGTAGACGGCTGGCCGGAAAATTTATCTGGGAATGCGCGCTTTCAGCTTAATCGCCGCGCGGATTCCGCAGCGGTTACCTCCGACTGCTTCGAAATTGCGATTCACTCGCGAAATTTCGCGGAATTTTCGCCAAATTTTTCTAACACACCTGCTCGATGTTCCAATGAGAATAGCAAATAGATTCGATGCGAGAAAAAAGGGGATTCCATTAATAGGTATTCCCCGGATAAACAAGCTTCATCCGAGGAATTGTTATGTTGTCTCGAAGCGATCAATTCGCGAAACGACGTTCGTCACGTGTTATGTTTGCTTATTGTTTTTCGAGATTCAATTTGCGCTTATTCGAGAGAGCGCGCGTGCGACAATCGTAATCGATGAACCATCGTCGTTCCGATTTCAATCGACGATTCGATTTATTGGGTAATCAGTAGTCGTCAAAGCGATCGTTTATGCACAATCGACCGTGATTGAGCTTCACATGTACGATACGTTCGATTTGCGAATATTTCGACTTTCTCTGTATGATGGACACGTAGTACGGACGGGGAAAGATTGCTTCGATGATAATTGCTCGCGTGTAGTACAATAACATTTAACGCATTATGAAAATGGGAGGTACAAGTGCCCTGGTACGCTACACCCCAAGCACTCCATAAATAATCACACGTTAAATACATAATTAGTAACCCACAATGAACTCCACGGAATTATAGCCTGGATAAATTTCGTTTGTTTTACAGTTATTAAATTTAACTATAATCGAAGGGTTAATTATCTCTACGTGCATTAATTCGATTACGCTGTCCAACGATGCTTTTCAAAGGAATAATTCTTGGGAAACGATACCAAGCAGACAGCTACCAACTCCAAGTTTAAAATATTTGTTATCTATCGTAAATTTTCAAATTTCCGTCATATGTTAGCACCATTTGTAAGAATACGTAAGATTATGCGAGCTCCGGTGATCCCCTCGATTCTCGATGAATTATCAAAGGAGACCCATCTTTAAAAGGGCAGCTCGAACCAGAAGAATTAAGTAAAGCAGCCACCAAGAATTAGAATCGTTAGAACCGAGTTTTCTCTCTCACTCTCTCTCTCTCCCCTCACACATTGTGCTTGTGGAGGCTAGAGGAGGGAGTAATGGCTGCCTGGTAATAAAGCCCTGTATACACTTTGCCGACGAATATTTTCTAGACCTAATAAAAGTGAAAATTACTCGCATGACAGTTCCATTCGATGATTTCTTCTTCGGAAAAGCCTACGAAATAAAATAATCGATATCGCATAATAAATATAATAGGGTGCACGTGCATTTTACGTTAAAATATGAAATTTAGACCACGTATGAAGCTGAAACTAAAAGAGAAAGACACATGTCGGCATCAGAAGATTATTTCAAAAATTCTACGAAATAATTTCATTCGAGGGAAAGTTGTATCCCAGCATATGCAGTGCTAAGGAACTGCTTCATTATTCCGTGAGAGCGTGGTATTTGTAATGGCCCAACTATACATGTACGTATGCATAGAGCAGAAAGGGAGACTCCATTCTGCTCGACGTGTGACAAGACGAATTAAATATTAAACGGCGAGACTGCTGAAACAACTGTTCACGGCGTTATTACTGCAATTCTTAAAACCACAATTTCCCGTCATCGCGTAAATTGTATGAAATATTCAGAAATGTAATGCGAACGAAATGAGAACTGTAATCGGAGCAAGATTCTCTGCCGTGGCGGAACTGCAGGCGTATATCACGAAAAACGTTCAGAGGCACGATATTAAGGTCTTGAATAAGTGACGAGGGGAGCGTCTAGAGTCATTAACATTCGAATTACAGCACTCGCGCGGTTTCGACGTGAAATTATCACGAATATGCATAAAATAAAAAATATTAAGTTAACCACCCCGAGCTGCATTTTACGTCTCGTTCTAAGATCTGCACCGCTCAATTCGATTGCAAGATTAACCAAAGTATCAAACTACGTTCTATACTTTTCATGAACACTCGTAAGAACAAGGATATTTGCAAGTGTCTCCTGGTCTGCGGTACGTGGACTTACCGACGGCCTAGATTTCACTTAGCAGGGAAAGTTTGGTACGGATGTGATACACGAATGTATGATCGATACAGGTGAGCTGAGCATCGACTCAGAATCGTGAAGTCAAGTCGCGATATATAGGTAACCCTAACGTGTATTAACAAAAAGCGACCTCAAGTGACGTTCCTGCACACGTACACACTGCACGCGGGTATTCTTTCATTATTACCTATTCACAGTAATAGTATTCATAGCGACGGAGTGAACCACAACCACGCAACCCTGCATGCCCATAACGACTGGACCATTGCAACCTGTAAACTCCTTCGCGGTATTCGCAGAGTGGCAATAATCTCTGCCCAGTCTAATCTACTTTCATCCGAGGGAAATTTAATTAAACTACTGCACGGCCGTGCAGAATCGTTTCAATCCATCTAAACCGCGAGCAAAAAGAAGAGGAAGCACCCGGAAGCTGGCACAGGTCGTGCCTGCGATGGCGGCCGGTTCAATTACAAAAGGTGTTTACGTCGCCGCGTGGTTAGGCCAGCGTTGATCACGGTGACGAGCGCTGATTTAGATTTCGGGCCACGATATTGCAGCAGGCTGCGGAACAACTGGCACCGCATCGGCAGGAAGCAACGTTCGGACTAGGTTCACCGCACGCCACGCTATCCACGCTACACTTTGACGTAACGTATTGCGCCGAGATACAATCAGAGCCGGTATTTCACACACTCCCGTGTTCCAAACGGGCAGATTACCGTGCATCGAAAGCGATCGATTTCGGAAACGACGATCATCGTGACCCGACTAAGATATTTCGGATGATGCGGCTCGCTTCTTCGAACCTAGTCGACGACGGGTCATCCATCCTCGGGTTAATAAATCGATCCCTTGCGAGCTTGTTCCATAGTTCTTTGGGGATTCGTATCGAGTCGAACACGATGACACGTGTACATATGTAGCTTTAATCGGACCCGTGCAGTGTTTGGCTAGATCGGGCGATACGTAAGGGAACTTTCCGAGACTTTCGAATTAAGATCGATTTGTGTGCAAACTTCTATCGCGTTATATGTTTCAGAAGCAGCTTCGTAAAATGCATTCACAATCGTGTATGTATAGGCAGTACACGTAAGATGATACGTGTGATCTGAAATCTGCAAGATTTACCTAAAACAGAAAAGTTGTGTAGGAATGTTGAATAGGCAACAGAATAAGCAGTGACGTAGATATAAAAATGATTTATTTTAAACTAAAATTTAATCTACTCGCTAATAACTCTCGGCTGACTCTTACTCGCTATCTCTCAAAACTCGAAACGAAACTAATTTCCCTTTCTCGAACTTTTTCTCCGCGAATAAGTGGCTGAAATTTCACCGTACTTCAGCAATAGAGGGCGAAACCGAGACAACAATGACTGCATGACAACCGGCTGTTTTCTATTTTCCTATCCTCCTTGTCTTTTGTCGTTATATTTCAGACGACCCGGAGGAATACGCCGCGACACGCTCTATGCGAACGAAAGAACCGAGTGTTTCCAGGTCAGGTGGTTCTCAGGCTCTTATCCTTTTCTCTCCCCTATTTTTATGTAAATCGAGCTCGCGGAAAAATTTAAGGTACGAAGTCTCTTAATCGATTCCAATGGGTGGACCTCAACGCCAATGGCGACGCCTTGATCACGCTTTAAAGAGCTTTAACGAACTTCGTTCAGCCGAGGCATTGGCTGCGTTCGTGGCAGGGCTTTGCGTGTCCTAGAAGAATCTTCAATCGTTCCGGAATAGTTTCAGATGATGAATTCCGAATACCAAGGATCCGATGGTCTTTTAATGCCTGCGTCGCCAGAAATTTCAGTTTGCTATTCACTTCCTCGGGCACATTGAGATTTATCGAAAGTATCCGTCCAACTTTTGTCTGGCAATTTCGCGGAGATTCATTAAACCATCGATATTTAATTATTACGCGATATTAATATACGTCGCTCGAATCTTAAATGATTGCCGAGACGTCTAATACATGCATGTAACAAGCTTTCGCATCACGAGTACGGTACAAGGAAATATTTCGCGTAATTAGATTTTCCGTAAGTCTACTACGATAATTTATGCAGACTGAAATTTGCACGTGTTTCAAGATTTAATTTGTTTGCACGCGAAACAATTTCATTCCGCATAATGCTCGGTAATGAAACACTCGTAATATTTTAAACGAGCATGAAATCGTTAGAACGAGTAGTATCAGTCGCGCCGTAATCAGACACGAATATACGGGCATTGTAAGCATTATTCATCACGGAATGGTACAAGTATACACGGTTCGTACGTGAATTAACTCTGTTATTTTGGACTGCGGGGAAAGGTGATACATCGCGGCTTTTCCCGTGTTTTCTTATCTTCGATGAAAATGTTTTGCTCGTGAAACGCGGAACAGGATGCCCTTATATTAAAGTCGTATAAAACCGGTCTATTATATCACTGAAACACTGGCGACGTATCTTTCGTGAGCTGCAAAACTTATCAGAATTATGATTTCTGAAAGATCCCGATATTTTGCGAATTAATTTCGTTGTACGTTGATGGATCTCGATACGAATAATATATTTAAAACAATTTCTAATTTCTGGTATCTTATTTTTCATTTTTTCGTGTCTTCTTCTAAATTGAAACATGTCGGTGAAGGAGCCAATTCTAAGGAGGATAAGGACAAGTAGAAATCCACGGACAATTTTAATTCTAAACCAACCTTCTTCTGCGAGAATGGAGAGGAGGAGAAACAAGAACTGTGCGTAGATAGGTAGGTACTTGCGTTGAGAGAAAGGTAATCTTAGGGCAGGTCGGTTGTAATTGGGGTACGCGAGGCTCCATTGTATAGAAAATTAGGCGGAGGTTCTTACAGCTGTTTTAACGACCGCAGGACGCGACTTTTCTAATTAAGTGCTTATCATCCGTGTCGTTGATAGCTCCTTTCCTCGCTATGTTAAAGGGGATGATTAGGAAAATTTTGTAAGAGCTTTCGAAGTACGGAGGTAAGGATGGATGTCATTCTATTTAAAAGTACTCGTTGAGATGCGAACAAAATGATCAGGTAAAATCCTTATATATCAAAATTAAATTCCAACGTAATTTTCCGAAAAGAATTTCCTTTTATTTCATACTATTGCCTCAATCAAATGATCGAATTTTGTTACTATTCTCCAGAATTGTAACACTATGTTGAACATTATTTCCTCGTAAATTTTTAAAGATATTCCTTTTGCAATCTATTTCGCATGTTTTATTTCTGATACACGAAGGAAATCTTTGCAGAAATTAATCAACACCCTCCAATTTTCCAGCGAGCAGAACTGGGTCGAAGCATAGGTAACACAGTCGCGTGTCTTTAAATCCCATCATCTCAAATTCAAATCCGAGTCGATAATGCCCCCCATCCGGCATTACGGAACAGTACCTCCCAGGCCTAAAAATAATTCGGCCTTCTTCCACGCGATAACGTTCCCTCGCGTAACATTCGTTATGACTCTACGACCTAGCAGAACTCGCTGGCAAACTTACGAGCAAGGACGGTGGCAATATGCGCTCGGACGAGAGAAACGGCAAAATAGGGGCATTGCCTTGGACCGTCTCTATCTGCATCGTATTATGCGCGCGATTGTCTCGTGATCTCGGCTTCGTTCGTTCCACAGCCGTAGTTCCGGATGTCCTTTTATTCCCCGCGTAGTTTCGCAGTGGCGGAGGTGTGGTACGGAAGTTGAACGAGCCACCCGGCTGCGAAACGAGCTCGAAGAAAAGGAAAGGCGGCTAAACGAAGTCGAAAGTCGGTGATCTTCCCCTGCGATCGTCTCGGCGTTGCATTGTATACGCGCGTACACGGCGAAATGGAGAAAACTGGTGAAACAAGGGGATGAAAGGAGAAACTTCTTGACTCGATAACCGGTCGAAATGCGAGATACAGAGGTGTTTGGATTCCTGCGTGGAACTCGCGTTTCAGAAGATATCGAATCTTCCCACGATGCAAGTTATAAGGCATAAAAATAAATTGGAAATTCTTATTCAAATTTCTTCCCCCCTTTATCTGCTCCTTCGAGCAAGTTATGCGTTATCTTCGTCCGTGATAGTATTCGTCCCTCGTGTAAATGAGACACAGGGGGGTGGAAATAGTAAGAATATTTATTGTCCTCGTGAAATACCATTTTCTGTTCCCTTTGCTTCATTTTTCTTTTTTTTCCCATTAATTTGACTATGGCAAGGATTTCCTTATAATATCGTTTCAAATATTAAGTTTCGTTTGTCATGTAGTCATCTTCTAAAATCTAAATCTCTCTCATTCGAGATACGCATCCATCGTACCGACGCACTCACGCTACTCGTGTTGCCTGATTTTAGGCCAAGGGTCCTTCCCGTAAAAATTCTTATCCGCTAACATCTTCAAGCATACGTGTCAGGAACAAAGGGTCCAAGATTCGATGAAAAGGACACCAGACGTATTTTGGCGACGAACGTAAAACAAACTGACCCGTATGCGGATGGTTCGGAAGAGACGGGCGTATCATCCGAAAGGGACGGTCAACATTTAAGAAAAGGGAAAAAGGGAAGAATCGGGTGAAACGGATTCGCACGAGGTCTGAACGACACGGCAAATATCCAGCCGGGTCCTCCAATAGGAAACGTTACACACAAATTGAATCGCATCCACTTCCTTTAGTCTCGTTCACGAAAAATGATGGCGGCTTTCGCGTTCCTTTATCTACGCCCTTCGTTCCTCGTGTCCTCTGTTCCATCCGCCCACTTCCTCTCTTTCTTCTTCACCCCGCCTCGTTTTGGCGCTTGTCTCCGATCTTCCTCCACGGGCAATCGAATAAAGCTTAAGGGATAAAACGGGAATAAATAAAAGACAGAGGAGCTTCTTTCGATGAAAGGATCCATTGAAACACACCGCCATTCTGCCACTGCCTGTCGACTCGAAGCAAACGCCTTTACGGAAGTGTCATCGCCAACGGTACGAACCAACTTCCCAACGGGATTCTTGGCTGAATTTGACGAACCTGATTCTTTTCGCGAGGCTTTCCTTTCTTGCCTTTTCCGGCCTCGTCTTGTCTTTCTCTGCTACCCCCTTAGCCCCTTCCGTTCGGATAGAGCTGTCTGAGATTCGCGAGGGAAGGCTTTGAGATTGTCTCTTGAAATTTCTTCCCTTTCCTGTCCCTTATGCAGTGATCTTATTCTAGAGAATAACGTGGAATATATTCCGACATTGCGTAACGGTGTTTAATCGTGGACAAATATTGCAACGACGCGTGCATTTTGAAATTGGAATTTTCTAGAAAAGAATCGTCGTTCGGATCACTTTTCCTCTTCATCGTTCATTCATTTTTGTACCACGTACACGATGACACAATTTCACACCTCAACCTAGATTCGTTGTACTCGAAACCATCTCATTTACGTACCAAATATGCAACAATAAAATTATATTTTTCTGCTATCCCTTCGTAGACTCAAAAGTTGAATGTAAATTTGATACACACACGATCCACGTGTATGTAAGATAATATGTTTTAGGGATTGACGGTGGTGGCAATTTATTAATAAATTATAACTGCGTACGAGTGGCGATTATCACTAGGTTTACGGACGCTATCTGTATACCTATTTCTACATATTTGACACCTGTCAAATTGTCAGGTATAGGAAACCACGTGTCATTATTTTTTAACGATTAGTTTCATTTAAAAACAATTACAATAGTAACAGTCTTAATGCAAAT
Organism: Eufriesea mexicana; assembly: GCF_001483705.2. Classification (NCBI taxonomy): domain Eukaryota; kingdom Metazoa; phylum Arthropoda; class Insecta; order Hymenoptera; family Apidae; genus Eufriesea; species Eufriesea mexicana. Next base: position 165,359 of record NW_016912658.1, read on the forward strand.
TAACTAAATCTGTTACCATCGTGTAATTGGAGCAACCTATCCGTCAAATTCACGGGTTCTGTAAATCTAGTGTTAAACACACGAATTATCTCTCTACATGTTTACTTCGCAACTCGATAGCGACTCAATTTGCAACAATTAAAACCGTCCACTCCAAACTGTCTACAGAAACTGACCTCCGACCACTCTCAACCTTCTTCGTACATCTTTCCCACCATGCACGTGTAAAGAGACCCTCATATACATTACTGACTCAGGAAACGTACATACATTCGAAATAGGTAGTCATCCCCCGTTACTCACCATTTCAAAAGTACAGAAAGCATCCTAATCAATCCATGACTAGGACCAAGGTTATCATCATCCCCACTCTCGGAAAAATATATAAAGACCCAGAAAAACCGCTGAAAAAGATCATTGTTACCGTGACACCACCGTTCTGCCGAATTCTCGAGTGTACATTCTTTAATAAAATTATTTTATTAAAAGTCTTGCGAGTTTTCCCGTGACACGCGCATCCCATAATCCGACGCATCGCTCAGGGTTTTTCCCAATTGACCTGGGCCTCGCGAAAATTCGCGATACCACGATATTTATATACTCGGAAAGAGCAGTAAAATTCGCCGATTTTACTATCGCGAAGTAACAAACGTTAGACAGACGTTACATACGCGTAACGTTGCAGCAAATAAACACCTAGCCTACAGAAACGAACAAGTGGCCCACAACTCTGAGCGAATTTACGACCAGAACTGTGTATTGTTTGCCAAAGCGGTATCAAATAATTACGCGTAACTAATTTCCGTCGATAACCAGCAAGAACCAGCGCACCTGGAGCCAGGCTGCAATCGCTACGCGCGTTACCTTGAACAATGAACGAAAGATCGCTTCTTGACGGAGATACACGACTCGTCGGAATACGTTGCCCTCGCGAAATGTTCTGTCTGTTAGACACGTAATTTCGGGAAACTTCCATAATTTATCGTTCGACGATTTCACGGCGAACTTGCTCCTCGATCGTAGCTCGCGACATACGGAATTCGGAATCGTTAGACGTGCCAAACTGTGTCAAATGTCGCTGATTGCGTACCTCTGAGATACTTCGCGTTGGGTCAAATGCGACGCTGATAGGGCTGGTAGACGTGACTCGTCCGTTTCGGTGGAAATACGGAAAAATAGAGGAACTACCGGAACAACGATAAAATTCTGTTCCTCCAAGTATTCTTGAATAGCAAGTAGGAGCTTTCTGCAATTGCATTCGCTTAAAGTGTCGTAAAACTTGCGTATATGCATCAATGGGTTTACGGAACGAGGAAATTGCTGATTTTAAAGACGTTTATTTGGATAGTTTCGTTTCGCTGTTTCGATATGACGTTGCTTCCTAAACGCCTCCGTTGATACCGATTTTATGATACTTGAAGAGTATTTGGGATGGGGGAACGAGAGAAAAGTGATAGAATTTATTCTTTTGCTGCTATCCTGAAATACGTAGTATTCGATGGATGTCGTTATAGGTAAATTTGGAGGATTTATCGCGATGAGAAAGGGACGAATGTGGAAAATTAGGTTACGCTCCCTTCGTGAATTTTCATGATCGTGGATTAACGATAAACGATAAATTCATAGCGCGATGTCGTATCGTTTCATATGGAAAATAACTCTTTTATGCTTCGCAGTTGCTATGATTCGTGGCTACGACACTCTGTGAGGTTTCATGAAAATTTCAACTTGGTCGTTGCGGTATAATAACTGCTAAAGCAATAAAGAATATAACGGCCTTTCGGTATCTCAGTGGCAAGTCAAACTTTCATTGCAATTTTGTGGATATATAACGGTGTACGCGCATTTGCAAAAAGGTCGACTACGGAGTGAAAAATGGAAGTTATAACGCCGTTTGGAATTATTCAGATAAGGTTTTTTCGACGTTCAACATCTATATGCAAAAATAATGCGGATTTTGCAATTTCGTCCTGTGCCTGTGACACAACTTTGGCTAACGTCCAAGAGCAGTTACCGCTACGCGGATGACGCGGAATTCTTGGATCCACGTTTCTTTCTACCTTCCGATCCCATTTCGTTTCCATTTGCTATAAAATTGCGCCACGATCCTCTGTAACGATATTCCAAACTCGAAGATTTAATTTCGCCCCGCAGTATGTCATCATTTTGACCATATCTCTGCTATATAATTCTGTTTCCGAATATTCAAAATCTGCAACGTACTACACGTGCATATCGTTTGAGTACCGAATGATAATAGCGACGGATAAAGAATATTAAATCTGTAAAATATCACCTTTCGTCGGCCATAATTTAAATAATCGTGTTATCATTCACGATTGCGTGCCATAACCTACTTTCTATCACGAGTGAATAATTATTCGAGGTAAAAGATAGAACAGATAAACAATGAGAGTTACGACGTACGTCATACACTTTTTAAATAACACACGCTGCTCTTCGTTATCTCTGAAACACTGCGTTTATTATTTGAAATTCTTTTCAAGACGCGTACCGTACTGTTATTCTAATAAAACGTGTTTCGGTTCGACTATAAAATACATTACCAGTGATCGATAAAAATAGCATGGAAAAACACGAATCATAGTATATATTTTTAAACTGTCAGGCTGTTAAAAATAATTGGTTATATAAATACAGTTTACACGGTGAACGGCGTCTACGAAACAATATTCTTGCGAAAAATAAATAAACCTGACAAATAGCGTTAGATACAACGAATTATTGATAAGCGTGAAACGTTTGGACGTTCACCTCTCCCGTGTGTTTTTAAAATGCATGACAGGCTATACGCCATAGATGATCGAATCATTGTCGTTTTTGACGTCCGATTTTTATACCGGGTTAGCAACGAATAGATCTGAATTTTAAATTATTGATTTGAAAGTTATTCCTCTGATCCACGCTGCTATAGTTTTCACGTTGCGCGCAAAAATTGCCAATTTGAAACTTTAATGTTCCTCGATCTGTACCAAATAAAATTCGCTAAAATTATTCCGATGGATTGATACGCAACAAAGGATGGAACAACGTTAAGTTTCTTGATACTAAATACAATCGGACAAGTTGTTTGTACGAACGAGAATTTTCAAGTCAGAGATTAATCTAAAATTTCCTTTCCTCTCAAAATTGCAAAATCAAAATTTGTCAAATAACACAGAAATACCTACAGATTATTATGGACAAAATGCCGTTTCAATTTCTTATTTTCATCTCCTGCGTGGTATCGTGAAATGCATAACAATGTTTCAAACCACCCCTCGATTATCCTGAAACTCTAATTTTATTTTCCCTTCCATCCCCCATCGTTTTCAATTTTATACCGAATGTCCTTCCATCCACCGTCTCATACATTCGTCGAAATCGCGTCATTCGGAACAGTTTGTAACAATTACGATGAATCACGCAGACGCGAAGAGGATTGCAGCACTTCCGTTAGCATTATTTTTCGTTGGTCCTTTAATCTTCCATAACGTTTCTCCGGTACTCCTTAAATTCATCATCAGACACCCGTGTTTATAAAGAAGCCATCCACCAGCTATCCCCAACCCTCCGACTACCCCGATACTCCATCACTCGCATCTTCATCCCCTTCGCTACACAATCTGTAGTACTACGGTCCTTTTAAATCTTTGTTTCCGTGTGTGTATATATATATGACATGGTAAGGAACTCTCTCGGAGAAAGAATCGCTTTTGCGATTAAATTGTTAATAAAGAGGGTCATTAGAATTTTCATTAAAACTTAACTTCTTTCATTCTGCCACGATACAATTGCATTAGGAGTGTTCATCTGCAGCGACTCACCATTGCGCGTTTATCCGCTTTCGAATCTCTTGCTCCATTTGTAAATGTCGACTCACTACGGAGAATTCGAGTCTAAAGAATCAGGCTTGACACGCGTGTTCTTTTGCTTTTGTTTCTTCAAACCCAGGGTCACGACATGGGACCCTGTTAATGAATAACCGTTGGATGAAAGCACAGTATCATCCGAGCCGAGATGAACGTCTGGTTTCACGAGACGAAACTAGGTCTAATGTATAATAGAAGAGAAAAAGGAGCAACTCGAAGTTTCCTCTGCTTTTCGAATTTATTTTATATTTCTGTACGCGGGTATTTCGAAGCTGCTTCTCGCAGTGGCGTGTCAAGTGAAGTGTTCATTATTCATTCGAAACGAGATTCACAGCATTCAAGAACAATTAAGTATCTCTTTCTTTAACTTTACACAATAAGATCCAAGCACTAGAACTCTCGTCTAGAAGAAACGACGATGCTTCCACGTTTTACCAGTTTCATCTCGTCGATTCGAGACCAGGTCTCATCCATCTTCGGAGGTTAAGGTGAAGTGGACTCCAACGTTCCGTATAAAACGTCAACGGAAGACAGAGTAACATTCGCGGATAAATTTCCTTCTGTTATCTTTATCCGGCTCCTCGAGACGTCTACATTTCGCTAAATATCCAACGTGGAAATATTTCATTTTTCCCTGAAGCTTAACTATTTCTTCTTTTTCTCTTTGAATCTTTTCTTCGTCCCGTTAGCTTCGCCTTATTAATTTCCTTGCTCTCCTTATTCACTCGCATGAACCTTCATTTTATATCATTCTCTTCGCTTCTATGATCGTCTCATCTTACCTGCAACTCCTCTCTTCGTTCAACTCTCCGGTTCACCGAAATCACTGGAAAGATGGTGCCTGGAATGGACGAATCCGTTGTTGGAAATTCCACACCGAGCGTTCTACCAGGAGATTGGTCTTCGATCCTAGGTCGGACAGCCGTGTGTTCCCGATGGTGCTTGAAAAGCTGCTAATTACCATTGATTTGCACGCAAGCTGTCGTAGTCGTGGGCACGTGGTTCGCTCTAGAGGCACGTCTTCGATGATAGCACGCCAGCTTCCGTGGAAGCAATTCGAGGCTAGTCAAAGATGGTCCAGCACGCCGGCTCGGTCTGTAATCATTTGACCAGCAATTTGCGTCCACGTCGAGGGCCAGTTTACCGTTAATGGCCTATCCGCGTGTCCGTATGGACATCGAAGATATTCCGCACGTTGGACGCCGTCGAATACGCTCGTTTTCGCCCGGTGTATTTTAGGTAAAACGCAAATTACGCTCTTCGAGCCGTGTCGACCACGGCGCATTTACGCGGCACGCTTCAACGACGTGTAGAACTTGAAATTATGTATCGGGCAGAGCGCAACGACTACGCAAATTGCGAGCAATTTGCGCGACAATTTATCGCGAGTTTAGGGCAGCGGTACCCCGAAGTCAAAGCTCGGCCCATGTGACCTGCTCTCGGACACCTTTTCCATTCGTTTTAGAGGGTGCTCGCATGAACAGGTGCAACAAAATTGTCACTCTGTTTTAGATAGCTCCTGGTCTCCCTGCTGTTACTGCATTCTCGTCTTCGTTGAATATTTTCGACGGAGTAGCGATATAAATTGCAATCGCGGTACTCTCACTCGTGGCAATGGAAATTGCTGGAAATATGGAGAGATCGTTGAAGAGAATAGTTGCAAGTTTCCATCCTCGATCGTTAAAATCCTTGAAATCTCCTGAATACGCTTTCCGACTATCTCTGTGCGGTATTCGCCTACCTCTCTGATCAGGGTGACAATCCTCGCGTCACAGACCTTGTCACTCGACTTCCGCTGACATCGTGTCTAGCCGGATATACAGCCGAGTTATGTGCGGAAAAATCTCAGACACTGCCAATTTTTCAACAAAGAAAGACCACCACTCTTCCTTAATTCTCCTTTCCGATGGGTGGTAACAAAATTTCTTTTCCTTGTAACCACAGCTTCGCCTTCGACCTCTTGCTCTTTCAAACTTTCGACCTTTAGAGCGTACTAATTTTCATTCTAACTTCCGTTGGTGACTGTGGTATTTCGTCAAAGAAAATTTTCATTTTCTGACTTGAAACAGTTTTATCGCAGAAATCTTTGTCGATATTTCCTTGTAATTACTTGACTTTTATAGTTTTTAAATAGACGAACGAACAGCTTTGATCGACATATATAAACGACATATTTGCGCTATATTTGTCTCGTGCGAGAAAATAACCGTGATCTATTGGTTGCATAAAAGGTGTAAAGTCTATTAACGTTACGTGTAGCGTGCGTAATTTAATTCCAGTCGAGTTGAAAGAGACGAGTGGCCTCTTATGCGCAGGTTCTTACGTCAAGAGCTTTTAAGAGTTCCAATGGCTTCCGGTTCGATTCGAAGAACTTAGCAAGTTCGAGTACATTTTCAGCAATGGTGCCAAGTTTCACGATATTGTTCTTCAAGGAACGGTATTTTTGTATCATCGGAATGTATCTTGAACAGCGAGCGACCTTCGAAACTTTACATTCTTCGGTACTGTGTTACCGAGTTCGCAAAAGAACAAGTGTTCCTAAGGACTGGTTCTCGAATTAACAGCTGGACTTTCCTCGAGGGTATTTCTCAGGGAATAGTATCCAAAAAATGATTTCAACGTACTACATTTATGTAAATTATAATTCACTGAAAACAATAATATGCTCCCAGCTGAAAGCTTTATCCACAGTTTCAAGGCTTTCCATATTCGATATTTTGCCGCATGTCGTTTACACTTGTAAATATAACGATAGTATACGTATCAGTAATTGTTCAAAGTCTTTTGAATATTCCATATTTCGAACGAGGTCTTTTTCGTCACTTTATTTTCTACGTATCAAATTTTCGTATTTCCATGTAAATTTTCGTCCATTTTCCACGCTGCATCATGGTTACATGGTTTAACATACTTGGATGTAATTATTTGATATGCAAATGTCCAAGTCAATGCAACGGATCGTAAACACCATTACGCAGAAAACATAGCGTTGCACCGTACACTGAAAACGAGTAGGATTACTAATTAAACTCGGCAAAACAATTTGAAATTCTACAAACTATATCGTTCATCAAAATGATACGAAATAACCAATAATTTCACGAGCTTCCATTGTCCAAAGGATAGATCGATTTGCTTCATTCCCAGTTTCGTCCCTCGCCAAACGTCTTTCGAATCGATAGGGATAATGGTACGAGGTGCAGCAAACGTAAAGGCGAAAGACGAGAAAAACAGTAACAGATTCTGATTCCATGAAACTCATGGTAGTCGTGGTGGTTGCCAAAGCCGTATATCCCTGCCAGAAATCTCGTTGCTCCTACAGAGCTCTCTTATCCTTTCCACATGAACAGATGCCGCGTGTGACCAAGTAGAAGAGTCCAGAGAGGCACAGGACCAGCGGAGTCTGGAAGGAGAAATCAGTGGCGCATCTACGCGCTCTTCCATTCCTTGCCTCCGTTTCGCGGGCTAAGTATGTCGAGGAATTGAAATATCGCGACGCGAGAGAAGGCAACGCCGAAACGATTTGGCCAGCCGCCAAACTCCAGCTCTACCGATTACGTGCAAGCGCGCGTAACCCTATGCGGATATGGACAACTCCAGGGACTCGGGCTATAAGCTCAATTTCTCGAAAAAGTATGAACAACGAGCTGGAAGGATTCACGCACTCGTGAAACGTTCTCGAGCGTGACTCGACTCTAAGTCTTACTTCTTTATCGCGCACTTGCGGTGTGGTTCGATGAAGCAGACGAAATGCAGACATTTGTTTGATGTATTTCCTTTATACTCGTAGGAGGCGAGAAAAATGCTGCACGGAAGAGCATGGTTCTATCGGGTGGAAATTTATTTATCCTGGGTAAGAAAGATTGCAGGCGTGCTCACAAAAGCAGCGCGAATAAAGGAGAGATTAGCGTAGTACGATTGATCGAGTGTTCCACTTATATGTCCCGTCATACCTGCGGGTCGAGATATTTGCAATTTCTTCGGAACATCTGACAGTGGATGGGCAAGAACGTAAAGAATAGTACGCTTATACCGTGATATAAGAAAGACGAGCAGAAAGCCACTGTAGAAAAATTCACATCTGCAGAGAGCAGACACAGACGTAACGTAACCAATTCTGAACATGACTGTACATACATTTCATTTCTTTTGCGCGCGTGTGTACCTTACGTCGAGGGAAACGTATCGAGACTAGTCTGTGCTTGGCGCGCATCGCTGACACTTACTACTGAAACTCATGCGTCACTGGTACTCGCGTCTGACTACTCCAGGGCTGTAGGTACCCGGAATGCACTACCGCGATACAAGTTGTATCGAATACTTGCATCAAGCATTATGTCAAAAACATCTGGATGTCAGTTGTAAACGAATGATAATAAATCGTGTAATTGAGTAAAATCTGGATATATACGCTGCTGGATTCAGTAGTCACGGTAAGTGATTCACGTTTTTGTAAGTAACACCGTTGCAATTAAATCATGAAAGTTTAATTTCTGGTTTTTCAAGAAAGATTTATCGCAGTCGTTTAGGGGTTGAAACACTTTTCATAGCTTGTTTCCTGTTCCATTCGTCACCCTCTTTTCTGCCTTTCAATTTCCATTTCATGGACGTTTCTTTTCCCTCTGGTTATACTCGCTCCCTCTCTGTCGTTGGTTTTTCATTAATACCTCCTCCTACATCGAGTTGTTCGCGGTGGAAAATAATCGATGATCGATATACAACAAGCGTAACAGAGTGGTAACGCGATTAAAGCTTCGAAATGACGAGCTTTCGATTCCTGCTTTCGTCGTGATTAACGCTTCTTCGTTATTTTTCCAAAGTCTGTTAATACGACAATCCCGTGCAACGTGTTTTATTTTCATTTTTTGCTCACGCTGATGAAACTTTTTCTGCCTTTCCATGCAATATAAGTTAAACAATACCTGTTGCACCGATTTTACCATCCGAGCATGAATTGGAAATTTTGCAACTTCGTGTGCTTTGAATATAGTAAAAGCTGTTAAAAAGCTGATTGTAAAATTTGTATTCAATCGTGATTACGTGTAAAGTTTGCGTTTTCAACGCTACATCGAGAACCAGCAAGTTTGGACCTCGCTACTTCCTTCATTTCCGTGTTATAATAAATAGTTTATTCGATAAGCAACGAGCTGGAAATTAAAATATAGTTGAAGGAAATAAGTACAACATTGCTTACATTGTCATTGCATTGCAGGTATACTAGCGGGATACAGATGAGTATGTATTACATCGGGGATTAACGAATATTCAAATTCTACTTTAAATCCTCGTCGTTATTAAAGTAGCTTTCAGAAATTACGAATTCTTCTCATTTTGGACAGAATAATTGGTAGTAATGGGCCTACTACAATTTTCTATCACGCAATTATTTATAGTTATTTAGTTGTTAGTCGCATTTCTCTCTATCGATTATCGAATCCGAGTATTGATAAATCGAATACAAGGAGATCCCGACGGATCCATAGAACTCGCTAATTTCGTCGATCTGGTCCCAACGGATATCGTTTCAGATATTACGAACTATCGTTTCCGTGAGATTACGTGAAAAGCTCGGAATTATCTTTTTCTAAAGCCACAGAGATTCCCTTGCACACTGTTCCATCTTCCCCATTCTAGTATCCTAGCTTTTCGTTTGCTTCTAAGCCGGATAATACGATGATTTGTGGGTTAGACTTGTTTCCCATCGTGCGGCCATCTCCGCAACGTTTGTGGCCTCTTTTGACCACGATACAAACGGACCAAAACCGGTTTCGAAAATTCGTATTAATTCGGCAAAGTACGACAAAGTTTACGACGAAACGTCACGCAGCAAGCATACACGTTCGCAATAGTGCGTTGCAATGAGATTTGCACCTTGATGCACCACTGATCGACAAAACTGCATCCCATTAGAAATTTAAAATGGAATGTGAGTATTTCAATATCTTCATAAATTAACCCTTTGCACTCGGCGATATTTTCGTTACAGAAACATAGTAATTCGAAGGCTTTCTGCCATAAAGTGGACGATATTTTGAAAACGGTAAATAAGAAGTGGAAATTAATTGTAAGACGTAGAATTATTTTACCTCGATATTCCACGTGCCGTTGGGTAATTTTAAATTCGAGATATTAATTAACAACGATCCTAAATTCAGTTCATCAACGACTGAAAGTCGCCTCTCTCGAATGCAAAGGGTTTAATAATATCATTGTCCTTATTATCAATGTTGAACGTGTCGTTTTAATAAAAGTTATTTTTCAAAGTACCGAATATGTCCATTCGAATCATTGTATAATTTTCTAAATACTGGACACGTTGTTTATTACTATAAATCACAGCTCATTCGATGCGCATATAGAATGTTTTGGTATTTATTAATTTTATTAATTATTTCTTCCATGAGAATGCGAAATTAAATTAAATTAATTTTAGAACGAATTAACAATTTATAATTTTTCCTGAAATTTCTCATTTCCGACTTTTGCTTCTCGAATAATTAATATTTCCAACGTTGTTTTACACGAACGCAATCATCGCCGTAACGAAAATTCATTTTATCTTGAGACTTGGCTAGAATTTCTCAGCTGCTTGCTCCTTTTTATTCCCATTATTCCGTTCCTTTTTTATCTGTCCTGCTGCCTTCCGGTTTTATTCTTCACAAGCTGCATTATCTTTCTCTTTTAATAGTTCTATATTTATTTCCTTCTTATTTCTCTGGTTTCTTAAGATCCAACCATTATGCACACCTTGCCACTTTGCATTTATACTTTCTCGTTACTACTTCAGTAAGAAAAATTTCCGCAAGTCTTCACGGAAGAAGATAATAAATTACGAAACTTTGTAGAGAGAAATCTATACAACGTATGGATAACAGATGGAAAGCAGTTGAGAAAGTTCACAGAATGCACAACTGGGAGATATTTTTCACGATACACGAAACGAAAGTTATTATAAGTTTTTCTTCCCTTTGGTAAACTTTTGTATTCGTCATTTGTACATTGTATTCGTACAATTGTACTCGTCGTCAACAGATCGGCTGAGAGTTCAACGTTATTTTGTCACGCCGATTTCATCGACACCTCGATGCTTTAAACGATAACTTCGATGTCGGGAAACAAACGTGTAAACTGTTGGGAAAATTCGATGATATCAAAAGTAGAAGTGAACGTGAGAATAATTTCCACTAAGTAAGGGAAGATAAGTAAGGAAGACTCCAAACTCCAACATGAATCAGCAGATGACTACAGTTCCAAATTCCACGACGCAACTCTGTGATGACAGCTAATACGAATCACCAATTCGATGACCAAATCTCCAAACTCCACGATACAACCCCTTCCAAACCACCTAGCATAAGATAGCAAGAAAATACATATATATATATGTAGTATTGCAGAATGCCCACCTCGTGTGTAGGTGACTTTGGTCTGGAAAGTCGCCGAGGGTTCGAGGGCCAGGTCATTCGGAAAAACCCCGGCGATGCGCCAGGCCCTTAGCATGACCATATTTGGTCGTGTTGGGGGAGGCTTTTTAGGGAATATATAAGGAAGGCAGAAATGGTTAGGGTGGCTTCTTGAGAGACAGTGCTTGAGAGATAGTCAAGCTGGGTCAGTGAGTCGCAATCGTGTTGTTAGTTGTAATTGTGTTAGTTGTAATCGTGTTGTTAGTTGAATCGTGTCGTTAGTTGTAGTCGTAAGAGTTTAGTTGATATATATCTATATCCTTAATCTTTACCGTCACCGCACATTGTATTATTATTTTATGTTTAATAAACAGGTTTCTATTATTTAACACCCACACAATCTCTACATATATACGTGGGATTGGGACAAGTACAGTCCTGAAAGAACGTCAAATGTGTTTGGGCTTAGAATGAAAGTGACCATGTGCGAGAGGATCGACTGCAAGGAATATTTATGGCAGAGTCGAGCGAAAGTTTAAGGATGCGTCCAGAGTGGTTGAAGTACCTGGCCCACCGAGGTTGCGTGGCAAAGGGGCATGATTGCAAAGGAAAGTTCGAGTATGGAAAAGGACAGGACGAATGCTTTAAATAGGGGTGCAAGGGCGCGGGCAGCTGCAGTCCTTTACAGTCTCCAAGAGTCTTTAGGAAGTTGCTAACAGTGTGTCAGTATGTAAGAAGTCAAAGTCGAACGTACCCTCTTGTTTCATAGCCGTCAATCTACGTATAAGCTTATTGTATCTTATTAAGAAATAAAGCAACGCTACTTTAGCCTATCCCCCCACCCCGATTAGGATACACATGTATCCCAAAACCTAAACAAAGACAGTTCTTCTCAAATTTTAAATACGTGTCACTTCTCTTGCGGTATACCTATTCTCCCTTTTAACCACGATCTATAAGGAAACCAACAGGCCAGCACCATAGGACGTCACATCATCATCAGGAACCACTAATCAGCTCAGCGCAAAGAGTTTAGTTCGTATCAAGCGCTCCACTCGAATACATCTTACCAACTATTTTACTTGTGGGGGGTCCTCCCCCACCGTCGTTTGCTTGCTATCCTCGGTACTAGGTAGCTAGAATGGACGTTAGGAAGAGGAAGGGATGGCCTGCTAGCGGACTCATCAGTAAGGCTTGCTTAGCAGGCCCTGCCTTAGACACTGGGGATGCTATTGGAAAGACGGGAAGTTATGTATATAGGAAATGGGAAGTTTTCTGAGGACTTGCGGGGAAGTCCTCGAAGGCGGAATCCATCTAGTGGCGAGGGAGAAAATGATGGTCGCTACATACTTAATAAACCTGTCCCTTGGAGACGGAACATTTGGAAGTGGTATCTATGCTAAACCAGATATATTCTATTCCTACACGATATGTCAGATGTAAATACGCAGAGATTCATCGTGGAGAAGAGATAACCGAACACCAAATGGATATCCCGACTAGGTAAAACAGCTGCACGCTGCATGCACGTAGCGGTAGTCTGAGAAAAATGATTCGTAGCAGAGCCAGGAGAAAATGAAATTACCAGGTGTACTGCAATGACCACGGCAGCAATTAGCGTGGCATTAATTGAGTCGGGCGTCGCCGGCGAGTGACGTATACACACGAGTTCCGGTTCTCACGTACGTCGGTTCGTGTGCATAATAAATTTCCGCCGCGACGACCTTTCGGCTACAGCAACGGCGCTGGCAATCCCATTACCGTGATTATCGTCCACGACTATCGGCCTATCCGCGAACATCCATCCGCTTACACGAGGGAATCTTTCTGCTCGCCGATAATTATTCAAGCGCGCGAAAATTCGAAACAGAAACTGGCATGGAAATGGGAAGTTCCGAAGCGGGTTATTGAATAATCGTAAAGTGATTCTTGATAGATCCGAGGAATAAACGACGTCGTTTGCTGTTTCATTTTCCCGATATCAATATATGGGGACTTATTATTTGCTGTGAAATTGCGACTTTGAATGACGGGACGCATCGAAAGAAGACAACAGAGCGAGAAATTTATCGACATGTTACATGTGCGATATTTTCGAATTTTCTCATTGTACACGAGTTTATTCATCGTCGGACTGTCAAAACCGTCGGTCGATAAAATACGACTATCTTCGATGATCTCTTTATAGGCGAAAATAATAAGAATCTTGAACGAAATATCTCCGTCGATGAATATAAATCCAAGAAAACGTAAAGCTAGGAGAAACCACCGAACCCGGCTATCTAAACTTTGCTCCATTTATGATCCGGAAGTTATTACTCGCCATTCGATCCATACGATTATTACCTCCTTTCGTACGTAGACCCTAACGTTTTATTTCGAGCAGCTTTACGTCGAAGTTCGACCAACAATGCGAGACGTCTGGAATTCTTCCACGTCTAGATTATACCCGAGCTAAAACGCTGCACCTATCGCGAACGCAGAAGCGTTCGTATTTCTCGTTGTTCCGCAATTTCTCTAATCGAATGTCGCTCATTTTCGCTTATCGAGCAACGCTTCCTTTAACCATCTCTCTCCATTTTTCCGCCTTTCCTTTGCCTCGCTCGTTTCATCGCGTCACTTAATACTGTCGCTGCCAGTCACTGTTTTATTTGATGTTTTACGGTAACGCTGTTTGCGTTAGGATTATCTTGTTTCGTCCCGGTTTATAGGATACCAGGAACGCCGGTGCTTCATCCAGTTTAGCGGGAAAGCGTTCCAAATAAATTCGGTTTAACCTGATGGAACTCTCTATTCTTGACATATCGGGAAATCGTCTTCAACGTATAGTTAGATGCGTTCCACTGCTCTCGTCGATCGTGTTTCGCGTGCATTCCGCTAATCGAAGACGAAATAATATGACGACCAGCTGATTTGAGTATTCCTCGCGATACTTATTTTCGCCTTTAGCTGCTGGTTACCTCGATAAAGCCACGGTACATTTTCCACCATTTGATGGCTTTACGTGGGAATCGGTACGAATAGAGGTGTAAAAATTTATCTTGCTTTTCGACGCGTACTCCTTCGATTTATTCGAGCATCAGTCACGACACCCATCGGGCAGAAGCTGAAGAAAACAGTCGCTCGTCGTACGCACGATGTTTACGACGTTATAGGAAAAGTCAGTGGCGTGCGAATCCTTCGGAGGGATGCTCTTGGAAGTTTAATGGGGTATCGGTGATCAGAGTAACAGCGAGGAGGAAAGGAAATGGTAGTTTGCCGAGGTATCTGCAGTCGAACGAGGAAAGCCACTGCCAACGAGAAAATAGAAGGAAAAAAGAAATAATAAGGATAAAGGACATAAAAGACTAAGGATTGTGGATCAAATAACTTGAGCTTCGATTCATGCGTAATTTTTCTTACAACATACATTTTTTACTCCACCTTGCATGATATCGACCAACTGCTTTTGTTTCAAATTTATCCCAATGCTTTCCTTAATAAAATTACCTTCGCGATGAAAGTGAAGTTTCGTGATAATCGGTGCGTGTAATTTTCGTTCATTTTCAGCGTCATTAGACGAGTCGGGAGAGTTGATTTATAACGAAAAACGAATTACGATCGATTACGAAGATATCGCGACGAAATAACGTAATGAACGAATGAAGCGAAATTTATGAAATTTCCAAGTTAGACGTCGTTACTGAGAGCTAACCTGTTGACTTCTCCCCATACCTTCCTAATAGAGTTGTTCAAGTCGTGGCAATTACTCCGTTATTTCTGAAATTCCTTTCACCTATCTCGATGTTGAATCATTTTTATATAATACCGACGCAATTTCCAAGGTCTATTATCACCGCAATAAACTTCCATCTTCGAATCGATGGCACTCGAATAAGTTTCACATTTGGGGCAGCAAGGCGATATAATCTGTACATAAAGCAAGCGATCCTTCGAATTTCTGACCGACAATGTATACGAGCAAAACGCCTCCGTTTCGAGTGAAAGCATCGATGAATCGAATGGAGAGGATCGATGTGTCTGGAAACAGAGAGCGTTGTGCAAGCGCTGCGTGCACGCGAGCTTCGGAAGA
>NW_016912658.1:180838-243531 GCF_001483705.2 Eufriesea mexicana
GAGCATCTATCACGTATGCAGAATCCCTTCAAAGAGCCATTGTTACTTGCCGGTGAGGATCGATCAAGTATCATCGATTCAATGAACAACTGATTAGCAAGTCGGGGTCGCGTGAATGCAGCCAGTCCAAAGAGTTATTTATTGCGTGGTCGCGAGGTGTTCCATAGATACGAGGCAGAGAATATTTCTTGCGTGACATTCGATTATTCCCTTCGAGGATATCGTAATATTCAGTGAGTTTTAATATCCTGGGATAGACGGTACCATTTAGCGAAAATAGTAATTTACGTTATGGGTTTACATATTTTCCTCTCGTAGCTTTTATTTTCATAAATTATTACTTTGCGAAATAACGCTAAATTTTCCGAGCAATTGCTCTCCACGAGGGGTAGAGTGGTGACGATAATGGCAATAACTGGAAGTAACGATGATACCGGAAAATGACGAATTGTACGTATACAAGCGTTGCGAAGAAAGAACGTTTTCCTCTGGAACTAAAGTGTAATGCTCCAGAAGAGATGATATGGATGCTGATCGCGCAAATTCCCAATTACGTGGACATTGATTTCCTGGCTCCCGATTATCTGCATGCACAATCGGAGAATCAGGTATTCGAGACGGGAGAATAATTACATTCGCACAATTGAACGGAACAATGTAACGAGATGTACCCTCGTATATCCGAATTACCATCCTCTTCCTCAATTTTTATCGAATTACGCATCGACATAATACACTAGGGACAACGATTATTTTATAACTTTCACCGTAACAAATGCTTTCGAAATTCTCTCTTAACACATTGAGTGTCGGCGGCATATGAGACATTTAAAGCCTCATTCGCTTGTTTCCGAACAACGAGTAGCTAAAGAAAATATTTAAAACTTGTACATTTTCTTAAAATACTATATTTCGATTGCATATTCGTCATTCTGTGGACATTTCGCTATTACTACAATCATCGGAATCACTCGAATATCGTAATGGAACAGCCCTTGATATTCTCCTTGGACCCAAATCGCTATCACTGTCCTCGACTCGTATGTCAGAATCTTCCGAATGTATCGAATAATCTGATAGAGGTTGAGCAATGTACTCGTTAAAAACTTCACTCATATTATATGGGTAAAAAGTTACAGAATAATAAGACTTATTATATTGTTCAACGAAAAGCGTGAACCTACGAAAGAGGTACTAACCAAGGAATACGCTGCTCGAGAGTGATTCTTGCTTTGATCGTTTCTGAACAATCGTATACGTTTTATTTTCGGAGTATAACAAATGCAGATTGTCGTAAACGTGACAAGTGAATGCAAATTGACGTGTAAGACATCCTTACAAGCAAAAAGAAATCCTCGTCATCGTGAGGGCGAGAGTGAAGCGACAAATTTAGAAACCCGCGTTTTCACGGGACCGGCGCTCAATGTGTTAAAACTAGGTAGAGTCATACTTCAACCCGCAATTTAACATTTCTATAAATTACGAAAGCTCGTTGTAAATCATACATCTGTTCAAATTAATTCCCACTGTGTAAAAAACCATTTTCCTCTAGGAAAAGAAAGGCGAGTAATAGAGATTAGCACGGACGAGTACAATTGTGTTTAACAATGGAACGGCTATTCTATGTGCGTGGAATTTACCCACGTAAAGTAATGAATTAACCGTGGACCTTACAAGCCACACTATTCCGGCGGTTAATTCATGCTACACTTGTATGAAACTGTGCAAAGCCTTACATAAACATATTCATGCAAATTTAGTCACGTAACATGCGCACCTTACATTTCAAATCAATTAAGCTTACTCCTGCCTACAAGATTTATTATTAGTAACACGGGAAACGCTTAATCGCAGAAATTTACATAAACGAATAGCTGAATTCGCGAAAGTATACGAATCTACTAAAATTAAAAATTAAGAAGAAATCGGTCCTAACGATGCACACCGTACAGCGTGGAAGGTGTCTCTGAAACATCGGGATCTAAGGATCGAGAATTAATTTAAAGCCCTCGATGCCTCTATTCCAACCATTTGGAATCTCGAGCGATGTCAAGAGACTTGTCCAATTTCAAGAGTCTCTAGATTATTTGTGGTCCTGAGAGCTTCTAAAGGTCCCAAGAGTATTCAGGGTACCTATTCCAAAACCCGTAGGTCTCTTAAGAACTCGATGATCGCAAAAGTCCCCGCGACGTCCTGTGGGTTTTCCAAGTGTCGAAAAGTACCTAATGTTGTGGTAACGTGTGCCTAGAATTCTTCCAACTGAAAGGCTGCACTTCCATAATCTAACTTTCAACGTGTTCAACGAGAATCCTTAACGATGATCCGTCGTCCATTGAACTGTCAATTTTCGTAAATCTTGGGTATTCCTCGTTCGTCTATTCGCATACCGACTCTTATCATACGATGACTTAGCAGATCCTAACTAAGATCATCTTTCAAGAGAACATTTAACCTAGTAGAAGAGAGGGACGACGGTTTACGGTGAACCATATTGTTCCATAGAATCGAGGAGCAGCATGACGTAGAGAATGGGATCTAGTAGAACCTCTCGATCCATAGACAGCCAGATAAGTGTACCCCATACATCGAAGCGAAGCTGGATTTGTCGCGTGTACGGAACTTCTTCTTCTTCTTCGTCGAGCTATTGTCAGCCAAGAGTAAGGACCGAGTTCGTCGTGTCGTCAGCTCGATTTAGTCTCGCGTCGTCCGAGCGTGACTGCGTAAAAGTTATGAAAATGAAATTCAATGGAGCGCAGGAAACTTTGAAGCTGGATTTTCATCGCGTCTGAGCCGGGCAGGAAAGAAAGGCGGAAAAAGAAGAGAAGGGGGAAAAAATCAAAGGAATTGGAACGACGGTAAAGCAAGAAAAGGGGAACGAAATTGGATATTGCCAGAGTCGTGGAGGCTTCGAGGCTAGACTTGAATAGCGAGTGATCACTGATCCCGAAAGATCGTGACCCGAACTTCCTACCTTCTCCCCGGTGTCCAAGCTGAATTTCTTACGCATACATGCAACATTCGTCGACCTACTGTCACCGAAGAGAGATGCAATAACGCCGCCCTGCGGCAACTTCTTTCTTACATTCAGGAATAGATCTCTGTTGCCCAGTTGGAAAATCGGGGTAGCCCATCTCGCAATCCAACGTTGCGATATTTCTATTCCTAGGATACGTTCAAAAATCTTGCACCGAATCAAGATCGTCCATTGTAAGAGGACTATGAGAGGACCGCAAAGTATTTCGGTATTTTAACACGTTGACTGCCATGATGGTCATCAATGACCGGCGCGTATCACCTCAGTGACGCCATGGTGGTCACTACTGTGTGGCGATACTAATTTCTTTAATTTATATTTCTTGAATAACCATTTCTTGAAAACTTGAACGACGTGAATAAATAGAGAACTTTGAATAGAATAATAATTTCCACCATTTTTTCTTTTTTCTTTGCCATACTGTTTGATAATTCATCGTTATATCCTAAGAATAATGGAAATTTTATCGTGGCGCCATATAAAAAGTGCATGACAGTCAAAATGTGAAGCTATCGCTGGGATTGGCGATTTAATTATCAAGTGAAAAGTTGAACGTGAGCAAATTGGAATATATGCAAGTGGAAAATCGTTTAGTCACGTTGATTTACGTGTCTCTGCGTATCTCTGTGACGAGCACGGTAGGAATTAATATATGGAACCTTCGAACCAGTTTTCGGAAAATAATGGAACCCATAATAACCGTGAATCGAAACTTAACTCTCGCATAATACTCGGTAGATGTTCTTGAACTTTCGTAAATAGAATATTTTTGACGCAGTCAAGCGCACAGGGAGAAAATGAAGAAGGGAATACCAAGTGCTCGAGTTACGTTACAGAAATAACTGGAAATAAAAATGTTTGTTAGTTTAAAGTGTACTTGGTCCTAAGTTTAATTTAAGGTACACAGTTCGTTTAGTCATACATGAAAACGCACGAGTACTTATACAGAATAAATAGAAGCGTGCATTCCGGAAAGAGTACGGTTAAGAGTAAACAGTAAGAGAGGGAACTTCAAGAAATTGCTTACGAAATGCAGTCGCGAAACTTGTTTTAAAGATTTAGAGGAACGCTCCGTGGAATTCCATTTAATCCCCTGCGCTTCCTCAAACTTTTTCTTAAATCACACTGACGCCACGAAATTACAAAATTTTCGAACACAGTGGTAACGAAAACGAAGCAAATATAGATGTAATTCAAAAACGAAGATAATGCAAAAAGAGTACCGTTGTATGACGCATAATGAATAAAATTCATCGTATAACCATATACAATTAATAACAATACCTAATACGAAAGAGGTTAATCTCGTGGTCAATTATTCCTGTCGTTGTGTAACAAAATAATTGTTCGGTCATACCAGCAACTGAACAGCAGATGATACGAACTCGATAAACTCGTAAGCTATATAACTAATAAATAATAAATAAATTTTAGCGTTACAGTGACTTTGCAAGATCTGTTAAGCTGTTAAAAAGTATCCCGAATTTCTCGGCTCAAACTCTTTGCGATTTTCTGTTATTCCGAGACTCCTGCGATCACTTTTCACCATTCTCCAACTTCCACTTCTCAAATCAAACATGCACAATTTTTCACTCCACCGTCCTCCTTTCCACGTATCAACAAATCTTCAACTTCATCCAAGTTCTTCACTAGCTTTCGCTAACTCAACCACGCGTCACCAACACCGAGTACAAAATACATCGGTGAAGTTTCTATCCGATATTCGATCAAATCTAAAACCTATTCGCAATTTTCCACGAAGGGTCTAGGATAGGCAAAGAGAGACGAAGCGAATTGGCGAGATACCATTACAACGCGTTCAAAGATGAAAGAAAGTTAAATTCGGTAGTTTCGAAATTTCCCCTCGCAAATAATTAGCTGAATATTACACGGCAAACGTGATTTCTTTTGCTCGGAACGTGCCACGTTAACGTGGCAGGGCCTGTTCCGTGCTGCTTCAAAGGAAAAAGTACAGCCAGCGTTAATCACGTTTCGCGTTCAGTGATTTCAATTAATCGTATCAAGTCGCGCTGTTTCCGTCGAAACGGTTCCATCGCGATTTAACTAACCCGAGTTCGTCCACGGGTTTCCACGCCGTATTTTCATGCGATTTTCGCGACAGACCACGCACACGTTTCACCGATATCCGCGCGTTAAACGCCGCCTACAACTAGCGAGTAACCCCACTGCCCCCTGTAATTTCCACGGGTCCGCGCTCGTTTCGACGGTGGATTAGAATTCTGCCGTTCGCCGGAAAATAGTACCCATCGATTGTTTCCACCAGTCATCGACTCTGCGCGAAACGCCGTTCGAACACAGCGATTGACACCGCCGAACGTGACACCTGACTTCCTCCGACAGAGGAAAATATGGGTCGACTGTTTTCCTTTCAGTCCTCTCTCTTTCTCTGTTTAACCGATCAGACACCTCTTTTTGGAAATTTGTTATACGACACGACGGATACAAATGCGACGGAATTTCGAGAATGCGTGCTGTCCAACGAAACGAAATTCAAATGCAATAAATTCACGCGTAAGAATAACTTTTTCCCCATGGCCCATGGTAAATTTTCACCAACGAGACCTCTACTTTGAGCTAAATACTTTTTATTTGTCTCATAATGCACCGAGCACTCTCTTCTAGAGATTTGTATAACGAAAATGTTCGATGTAATTGGATAATATTACGGTTCGAAGAAATTGTAGTACGTTACCGTGAAATATTCTGTAAAGAAATTTTCCAAGTACGAATACCTTCTCTAGTTTATAGAGGGAAAATAATTTGCGACCGTAACCAGGCATATGCTTGAAATCGCTTACGAGTAACGTGTTATACCTCGTGCAACAAAGAAGAATTTAAAGGCACTGACGAAACGGAGTAAAGCTGGAATTGTAGCAAAGAATATCTGGAATAATCAGAGCAGAAGTTTATTCGATAAGCAAAGCACCACGAAGAGAGCTCTCGTAGATACTTTTATTTGAAATTTAGCGCTGCACGCGAACGCAATGGCTCGAAGGATAAAGAGTTAGTTGGGAAAGGGCACGGTAGCTTTATAACGGTTGCAGGAAAAGCATATTCAGTGTGGAAAATTGACGATATAAAGAAAATTTCAAGATAAAGCGTGCACGATATTATATAGAGGCAGACGAAGGTAACCAGCTGTCCGCCAGGGAAATGGACGAAATTCTGCGAAAAGAACAATGCACCGGGATTTATCAGAACACGTTTCATCATCCGGAAATGGAATTATGGAACGCTGCCTTACATTCACGCACGACTTACACACGAACGTATCCCGTGGCTTTTCAAAAACAATTCTACGTTTAATTTAAGCGAACGTGAAATCGTGCAACGAACGTTGCAGTTAACTTTATTTTAATCTCGCTGGAAAATTGCGGGATAAATCGAACGATTTGATATTCGAAAGGACCTGCCGAAAAATAGCCGAACGAATTTTCCAGGCTATTAACCTGGAAAACGCGTATTCGTTCGCGATTTCCGGTCGTTTCGTAATTATATTTCCGCGCGAAAAATTAAGAGACTTTTCGAATGTTAAATAACGTTTATCAACGCGTAGCTAAAGATAAGATGGCAAGGTTAACCCTTTGCACAGGAAAATAGTCATTCGAAGACTTTCTGCCATAAAGTCTAGGATATGTTTAAAACGGTAAATAAGAAATCGTATGCAAATTAATAAGTAGAATTCGTTTATTTCGACATTCCACGTATCGTTGGAGAATTTTAAATTTGGAATATTAATTAATACCGATCTCTAGAATCTGATTAAATGGTGACTAAGAGTCACCTCACTCGAGTGCAAAGGGTTAATAGCTCAAGAAGAGGAAGTGCAAAGTTGAAGATATTTCTGCAGTAAACTGCCTCTTGGATATAACATGATTTATAAGTCTTTTATGATGTAAGAAAGCAATAAATATTACGTTGTGAACCAGCAGCCGAGAAAATCTGCTTTTTTTCTCCATAAGGCAGCGGCAACGACTCGAGAGCTCCAGTTTATTGCGTTGCGAGATAGTGGATCCCAAGAGTATATGGCAAACTGCGGGCTTGTTTTCCTATTATGCACTCTTCAAGACCACGTCTCCAAGCTTGCAACCTTTTTACAACAAACTTTCTTCGTCCTTCGTAGGCTGAACTTCGAAATAACATGAACGGAAAGCTTTAACCTAATTATCACGAGTCTGCATAATTTCCACTCAATTCCCCGCAACGTGACACCGTGTATAAATATCGTTAACATATCACGAAATCCACACTCGTGTTCGTTACTTCTATCTCCCGTTAATATTCACCGATATTAATATTCCAGCGTTAGTGCATGCGGTAATAATTTCAGCCATGTCGTTCATGCGTAACAGCTTCGTTTCGTGTAAGTAAATTTGAAATTAAGCCTCTGTAATAGGATGTAATTTACAAGATGTATCCTCGGATATCTATAAACGTAGCGTGAAACGTTTCGGCCGAATTTTCCAGGAAATTACGTTGTAAAACTATAATATCGACCAGCGTAATTCAACAAGTTCCTTTTTACACGCAACGAGCCTGTGATTTCATGAGAAATGAAATCGCGCGATTTCATTCTTATAATCGATTTTCCCCCAATTTCGAAACGCAGCTGAAACAGACGTACACGCAGAAGGTGCTCTCCCCGATTTGTAATTCCATTTGCAATTTCACGCGTCGCTCGAATTTCAAATTTAATTACATCGATTCAACGACTATTCGAAAGGCGGGAAAGTTACGAGCGCGGACAAACGCGGCTCCAATTCGTCATACTGTCCCGATCAGGCGGATCTAGATCGGTCGGAGGCAACGCTCCTCAATCAGAAACGAAAGTTGCACGATTCCATAAATCTTCCCCAGGGAGTATCCATCTGCTAGGCACGCGATTATTTTTCCAGCTGCAAACATATAGGTCGCGTCATTTCCATTAATTCGAATCGTTTCGATATGTGGCGTGAGAGAGCGATCGGATCGATAGAAGGGTGGCAGAGGAGCGTGCTGAGCGAGTGTAATCGCAAAGCGCCCTCTCGCATCGTCGTCACGAGCAATACGTGAATTACGACTTGACCGTGATTTCGTCCTTTTTCCACGATCTCGGATGCACCGACAATTTATTGTACGCGCGATGAAATCGAACGAGCTCGAGGAAACGTTTTCCCCGAGATGGATCCGCTCGTGATGCCCACCACACGATGTTTCGTCATCCCTGTGTCAATGCGTCGCCTGTGTGAAGCCAGCCTTATCGACCATAGTCAACGTTCGAAATGCACCAATGACTCAAGAGTCAACCCCTGAGTCAACGGGTGCCTCTTGTCATCTCTTCAAACTTTTTCCTATTAAGTCATTATATACAAATCCCAAACCTGGGACAAGTGATCCGAAACAAACCAACGTCCATCCATAGCCAATCCTCAGTCAACCAATATTTCCCCAAAACATACCCTTTCCCTAACATAAAATCCCTGCTATATATATCCGCACCAGGACACGAATAAAGCACATTCTGCACAGTGCAACTCGACCTTCATAAGCATACGTACTGTGCGTTGCTGAAAAGAAGTCATCTGAGAAACTTGTAGGACGGAGTCCCCACCAGCCCAACCATTCTAGCGATGCTCCAGGTGAGTTAGATTCATCGTCCTTCTAACTTTACCATTAATACTTCGTCTCGGGGACGATAGGTGTTCGTCTCGCGCTCCTTTCGCCCGGCTAGCTTCCTTCTACGCTCGAAGGAAGAAGTTTGATCGAATAATCGCAATTAAACCGATCATGGCAAAGAATTGGAAGACTCGGAGGAGTTCGGAGTTTAAGTGCTCTCCGGGGAGGAAATTAGAAAATAACAATGGAGATATCGACGAAGGGGTAAGCTTCTCGACTCGCAAATGGAAAATTAAAACAGAGATGTTGACGGGGAAAATAATGGAACGGAGAGTAGCGACACGTAAGCTTGGAAGTAACGATACGGTGTTTGGGGATTATAATTTGTTTCGATTGAAAATTCAGGATCAGCGATATTTCGGAAAATACCGGGTAAAGTACTTCCGAGGATAAAAATAATACATCGTAGATGAGATAAGATTCTACAAAGGATAGTCTATTCTACGGCTGCGATTCATAGCGCTTTGTCGAGAGACTGATATTTAATTTGAGAAAAATATACTTTGAAGCTTTCAATATTTCGATAACATCGAAAGTGCTAAAATCGAAAAACTGACGATGCCGAATTGTGTAGAACGTGCAGCGAAAAACGAATTTCTAAGCAAAATTGGAAAGTTTATCAAAGAAAATGGTTTCCGGTCGTTCTCTATCGAAATAGCTCGAACTTTGAAAAGAACAAATTTAAAAATCCATTCCGCCGATATCGAGTTTCTATCCGAGCAACGAGTGTTTCATAGCGCAATTACAAGAATGGTAGAAATTAAATTTCACTTTTTAATTAACCATGGAATTCGTGTAATTAATTTAGAAACTGATAGTGTCGGGTATATGATATCGATACTTCGCGATAAATTCGATAAAACTGCGTTTCTATCGAAACCTGAAACTTCTCTTTTTCTTTCTTTATTTTTGTTATTTAATTGGTACATCGGGCAATACGAAAACTATTATTTTGTCCGAAAATTACACAGGCAAATAATACAATTATATCAGTAATACGTACTACTACAAATTTCATCGATGCAATAATAGGTTAATGCGATTTTAAAACGAGACAAATTTTGCAAATTCCATGCTGACGCAAAATTCTACGGCGATATAAAACAGCAAAGCTCGATCGTCCTTCGCGTCCTATTTTAAAACGAATTTTCGCTTTAATTTATGCAGAAAAAATTCTCCTCGATAATAACGCGTTTCGCGCGAACGCGATATGGGAAGAACGCGTGCATGAGTTGCGAAAATAATTTGGTCGCTTGGTGTCATTACCGCGTGACATTAATCCCCGTCACGTTAAACAGAACGGTACATCGATGAAAAGTGTCGCATCGAACGGATCTATAACAACGGCAGATTGACGATTTTCCGAGACGACACGAGGACCACGAGAGAGACAAAACCGATTAAACGTTTCACCGCGAAAATATTTAAATTCCAAACGAAACGATTCAATTATCACGAGACCTGTTCGGAACTGACCCGGCGAAAATTGCATTCGAGGGAGATTTTTTGAAAACGTTTATCGAACAACGTTCCAGGGGCTTCCTGTTTCATTATAAAATCGCAATTAAATTTTTAATCGGATGTAATCGGGAGCTGGTGGACTACCATGGTACTCTACAGGTGGAAATTGTTCGCGCCGGAACGGCCGCGTATCTTTTTGCATAAACTTTCTGCAACGAAAAAAATCTCGTTTGATTTTGCAGTCGTTCTCTGAAATTATTCGTTCGTTTTCTTCTCCACGCGTTTAAACTCGACCGAGAATCCACAACTCGGACGATGGTAATATTTACCGTTTTCCATCGTTCGCGAAACACACCTGTCTCTCTGTTATACGATTAATCGAGAAACAGTAGGTATCGCTATTATACTAGGTAGGTATCATTGTCACTAGTAGATATCACTTGATATCACTATTGCATTACTTCCTGCATTTATTATTCCTCGTTCAAACTAAGAAATTTAACAGCTGTTATAAATCCGCAAAAATCATCGTCAACTTTTTAATAACGATACTAATAATTTCGTTAAAGAAGCAACAACTACCTTGCTATACACGCGAAACGTTGGGCATGTCGTTGAGGATAAATACAGTTCTTCGGGAAAGATGTAAAGGTACAATGGATACAAAAATATTACAATCACAATATCCAAGTGGAAATCTTAAATCGACTCGAAAATGGTACGACACGAAATTCTCTAGAAGAAAGTAGAAATAGTTTTAAGTCGAAAGCTTAGAGATTCTGTAGAGAGACTGATAAAGGGGTAGTATTCCAATTCAACAAATTGTTAGCAGTTTGAAATAATTTATTATTATTTGTATTCCCAAAGCTGTGGAAATAATGGAAAATGAAATAAATAAACGATAGAAGGGTCATTGACGATGAGATAAACTGTACTTGGCGAACTTTTAGCATATTTTAGTTTGCTTCTGATTTTCCTGCGAACGAAAATGGTCTACCAGACGGTGGATTCTATGAAGTCGAAAGAAAAGGACGACTCGCGCTATGCAAGAAAATTGCAGGAAGTTGCAGAAGATTTGTACAACCAGCAATTGTGCTACCGCTGTTATTACACCAAGACATAACGTCGCCAAGCAAGGCTCCGCTTCGTGTACGTTTCTCATCAGTCAGGAGATGAAGTTGGCAGGTGGCTGTTATTGTTACTTACACAACATCGCGTACTTATCGTAATATTCATGGTCTGAAGATAATTTCATGGCTATGCAAAACAAGAGTGCGTGAGTTTCGAAGCGACAGGAGATAATGCGCTGGAAAACGTTTAAACCGTACCGCATCGCTGTAATTAGGGGATTAAGTTACCTTATAGAACGAGGGAATTATGAAGCACTCGTCGCTAATAAGCGTAATGTTTTACGGTTTAACGGGGACTTGAAATAATTTCTAACTAAAATATTACGCCCGCGAATGCGATTACTTCAACATGAAAATTAACTGGAATAGACTATAGAATATCAATGTGAAAAATATTCTCGAAAATTTTTATATAACTTGACAACGAATTTAAAATAATCGTCCAAAATTGAATAAAATTGTATTTAATCTGCACTACACCGGAAAATTGGCAAAGATAGAAATTATCGAGAAATAATCCTGTACTCCCAATTTCACGCTGACAGGAGCAATTTAAAATGATTAATTATTAAATCTGAAGGACAGACAGGCGATAATTTTCGTCGTCGCAATTGAAAGCTTGACGCGAATCAAGGATAAACGCGTGTATAAAACATTTCCGACACATGGACAAACGTAAATATCAAACGCTACGTGTGCACATTGTGCATTTTTGAAACGAAAGGGCGAGGATAAATCTCGAAGGATATATATACATCGAAACCCATTTGGCAATCGTTGGCTAGTCGTTGTCTGGATTTATTACTTCGAACTATGATGCTTATTACGCTGTGATATTGTCCAGGATTTAACTACAACTTTGAAATTTTCATAGAACAATTTCCAGATTTTCCCTGCCGACTCTAACTTCTGATAAAAACGCGAAGCAAATGCAAGAAGAACTGATAAAAATCTTCGTTACTCGCCGCGAATCGTTAATCGAGAAAGCTTGAAAGACGCAAAGGAAACACGAAGAGAAAGGATACGAAGAGAGTTTCGAAGACACGAGGATCCTACATACGTTCGTAACCTCGAATGTATCTCGTATAAATCACCAAATGAACCTTCTTCGTACATGATTTATGATATTTCCTTCGGCATAACATTAGCTATTCATCTTCGTGGACATCATAAATAATAGCTGTCTATCTTTTATATCGAAGGAACGGGGTCTTCTGTTTTCAAAGAGAGATCAAAAACGAGTTAGGTTTGTTAAGGGAAAAGCCTGGAGCATGCCAAGATATGAAAGAAGCCGGTCTACAACGAACCAGTTCTACCCCCCTGTCTTTCTCATTGGACAACTAAGTGTAAACGTGGACGTAAAATAGCCACGGAATCGATACTTTGCCTCGGGTACAAGTTTGCGCACAAATATTTTTGGAATCCAGCCAATGTTAAACTCTCGGTATAAACGGATTTCAATTTTCAGAATTTCCGTACAATTTCTCTTTGTCGGTTGCTGGACACATGTAGATAAACAATTTCGATGCAAACTATAACTGTTTTCCATCATAACAAACGCTACTATGTTGCTCGGAAAATTGGACCAAATCGAAAACAAAACTTTCTAGAGTATTATTCGATTTTGTTTTTTCGCGAAAAAATCATGCTCTGCAAGTCGGTCGAATAAAATGATATTACAACGTCAAGTGGTCTGTAATGTAAGAGAAATATACTACACGTGGATAATAACAATTAAAATGGTGTAAACGCAGCTGGTTAATTTGACAGCTGAGGAAATTAAAGAATATCGGACCAGTCATATGTAAAAAGCGTAATGAATTAAATATTTTATTCGTAAAAATAAAAATACACGTTCGATTACTTTCTTACAAATCGAAAATTACGTTGCGCGTTATTCCCTTTAATAAATTCAGAATTTTTGTTTTCAGAAATCAAGGTTTATTTCATAAAGGGTCATTTGACTCCTTGTGATAAGAATAGGTCCGAGTAAAGAAACGGTATACGTTTAGCGTTAACTAATATCAGACGAGACGAGTAGATAAGTAGACTTTTGAAATAAAACGAAATGTGGAATTTCGAATTAACCATGTTAGTCGGTGGTTCGTTAATCTCAGCTATCAGCCGGACCCATACTCGACCAGGATCAAAATAGCACACCGCGTTATCCTCGACCTCCCTTTTAAGGTTTTGTTACCCTTCATAGAAGCTAGGAACAAAGAGACTCGGGGGAGCGAAAGTTTGGCTGGAAAACGGCCGAAAATAAGGGTCGAGCGCATAATCGACTTCCTGACCCTCATCTCCTCCAACTGCGACCTTGCGTGGTACGCCGCAAAACAATAAACGGAGGAAAAAGTAAACGTCGCTGGGGCAACGTGTTTCCCATTAAACCGCTGCTCCACCGTGGCAACCCTCCACGTTCGGTTCTGTTATCCTTGGAAGTTGAATTACATCTCTTAGCTATCGCCCCTGTACGAAGGGAGAAAAACCGGGAAACGCTCCCCTTCTGGCGTGATAGGTCAGCCGCTCGAAGAACAAACAGGGAACAAACGCATTCTCAATCGACGCTCGTCTTAACCTCCTTTCTCCATCCTCCGAGAACCGCGTTCCACGGAGTGTGTAAAGCACGAGGGAAAGCCAGAGAACAAGCTGGCATGCGAGGCTAATCGTGTTCGCTCGCAATCGTGGCATCTCCGACTACCTGTTAACCGCTCTAAAGAACTCGCTGGCACACGATATCGGCCGAGTAGTTGGAAAGCATAGAGCCCTGTCGTGACGAGCTCCGACTCGCGAGCAGAAATTTCTTACGAAGTCGCGAAAGGTGTTCCCTGGCCGTGATTTCTTCGCGAAACCGCCACTGTCGCTTACGAGAGAAGATAGGCGAGTGACTGAACTGGGTAAAACGGTAGGAGAAAAAATATTTATCAGGTGGAGAAGCGACCTGTAAGTATAACGACACCGCAGGGTGCACCGCAGAGGTGGGTCGCGATAAAGAGGAAAGACGAATAACTCGTTGGGGTGAGCGGCGGCGTTTATTACCGCGGCCTAAACTCCCGTGGAAACTCGTATCGTCCAAGTCGTTAATATTTCATTAGGGAAGCTCGCCTTTTTCCAAGCGGCCTGGCTGCAAGTTAATAACGAGCCTGGGTGTTCGTCGCCACACATGCGCCACTCGAGAGAACGGCCGGCTATATATTTTCGCAGGTGGCCCTGTGCGCCTACAACCGGCTACCATAACCCTATATTTCGATAATTCTGCCCGTAAATTATGCCGACGTCCCACCGAAAACGTGCTTCCTCTGCGGCTAATAAACCGCGGATGAACGGTGGCCCGTTCGATGCATCGAAACGGACACACGGGCTACTTTCTTACCTCGGTACCTGCTATCCGACTGCTATTGCTATACTTTTCGAACGACTGGGGTGCAGAGGTGTGTGAACAGAGAGAGCGAGGCATTCGTTGTACGAAAATTCGAATTGGACACTGGTAGTTGCGCGTTATAGTAGATATAAATTCGTAAAAGACGAGGAATGGAAAGCCCGAAAATGACAGATACCCCCTAGTTGGGTTCCTTAGAAATTTCTACGTATTCGATATTTATCGTTAGCATAACTGAACAAACTACGACTCTGTCGGAAACACAAATACTTACGAAGTGAAATTAAATTGGTAGAAGATAGAAGACGGAAAAAGTACGCGAGAAAAATCGACCACGGCGTGATAACGGGAGAAAACTTTGAACGACTTTGAGCGAGGAAGAAAAGAGCGGAAAAATTAAAGACTATTAAAGTAGAAAGAGTTTTCGAAGGTTTTAACAACTTGTCTAACATGTTATGAATCATGTATGAAGTTTCTAACTCGTTCCCCGAGAATCAGACGAGGTAACGTCTTCGAGGTTGTGTATCATTTCTGCGCGTTTATCCGAGCCTCGTTCCTCATCCCAGATCGTGCACCGCGATTGCGATAAGCGTAACGATTGAATAACACGACGGGTTAATATTTGTTAGTACGCATTTCATAAGGTACAGCATCAATCGTGGTTATACCGTTTGCGGTCACTGCTAAAATTAGTACCCTTTGCGGTCACGCGAACGAAATGGCTCATTCCGAGGGACCCAACAGGTCGTTCCACTTGTGGTTGCAGGTAGAATTAGGGTGACTAGCAGTCGTAGATCTGTCGTGTTCGCGTTTGATCTAGGTTCACCGTTCAGGTAGATAAGTATTCCGGCATGTTTAAAATCGTCCAAGCATCGTTCATTGTTTTCCATTACCGCATACACCGTTCGAACCAACATCGCCACACGTTCGTTCCCTTTTCTTCGCAATTAACTCCGATCCGACAAAAATGGCCGCGCTTAATGGAGTCTAAACACGCCTTGGCATACGATTATCAATGCTTCTCGGGCACGTTGGGGACAGATATCGGTATACCGAACTGGCTCGAAAGGCAAAACGGATTTTCACGATCCTGGATTGCCTGAAACTTTGCCTGTCACAGCGAATGGCTCCGGTTCCTCTGCCATTTTCCTCGTGACAATTATTATCGTAATTAATTGGCTGCGACTAGAAACGCCATTGCACGTTCGAAGATGAACTTTAGAACAGAGTTAAACGAGTTATACTTTATAATTCGAATTTACAGCTGCATAGGAGTAGGGTGATAAAAAGCAACGAGTTCTCAGTTTGTCCGCGAGAATTCAGCATGACTTTCAGTTTAAGATGGATTCGCTTAAACCGATTACCACTTTTGCGATGCAGGTTAGTTTCCATGTACGTAACTCGTTGCTGCTTCTATTTAATAATACTCGATGCATATTAAAATCCAGCAAAGCTATCGATAAATCACCGTTGCTAATAACGCGCATAAATCGCGCAAGAACTATTTCACTCGGTCAAATAAAAGCTGTTCTTGACATGCATGTGCTTATTTGCAGCGAGTAAGCAATTTAATTAAAATATTCTACGTGTTCACAGGCACTGGACAGACAGGTCTCTCATCGAGCAACGTTCAGATTTTCATCGATGGAGGATAATTTCAATAGCGTATCTTCAATCTCGCGTAGATCTCGATAGATCTAATTTAAAATTTAATTTGGACAGTCCTTGAATTTTTATTCGTTATTAAACGTTTACGACCATCTTCATTTTCATCCGACATGCTCCTGACACAATTACTGCACGTAATAACGTTCGTAGTAAGCACTTCCAGGACAGAGTCCTCCGTGATGCGACATTTTTCAGCGCATTTTAAACATTCCTCTTCCCTTCAAGGATGACAATTAGCATACCGTTAGTTCCCGTGGCAATAAACGAAGGAGATAGTGAAAGTATGCTAGCGTAGAATTCGTTCGCGTCTGTGTAGAGCCTGTGCGAGTTCTGCGTGAAAGGAAACGAGGATTCCCAGCAGCGCGGTCTCAGTTACCATGGATTGAACGGAGCGGAACGAAAAGGAGCGGAATGGAAAACAGGACGAAGAAAGACGCAAAAGCACGTTGCTTCCTCTTTCTCCTTTTTCTTCGGCGTAACGAGGGCCACGATGCGAGATTTGCTCATTTGCTTAAATTCCACGGCAGTGCCGTCGTTGTTGCACTACCGATGGCTTAATTTTTCCGAAACTTCATCTCGCTTTCGCACGAGGAACGAAAACGTGGCGAACTCGTTTAACTAATTGATTATTTCGCTCTCGGCACTCTCTGCAGCTATTTACGGCATCTAATTCTCTGCCGGCGTTTGACGATTCCTGATTACCAGCTGCAGCGAATCCTTGCTTTTCAAGGATTCCGGATGAACGCCATTGTAATGTCGCCGGGTTGCGACGCTGCAGCGGAAAGAGACCCTTGATGAGAACACCTTAGAGCCAAAGTTCAACTACGCTTTTGCTGAAAACTTAAAAATTAAGTTTCTCCACTGTGTCCAATCGTTCCGAGAAGCTTTCGTCACTTGTTTTCTCGGGCTAAATTGCAGAAATGAAGTTTAAAACTGTTGCTCTGCATCACCTGGCAATCCGTTCACGAAGATTGACTGAGCAACTTGGGACTTGCATCTTTGAGATCTTATCGAGGAAATCTTCACCGGGGGTACGAAAAGCAGACGTGGAAACAAATAGGTTTAACGCGTGGAGAAACATTCTAACGAGTAAACGAAACAAATTTGTCATTTGCAAAGTAAAGAAACCAAATATGCGTCACAAAATTCGTACGATTTATGTTTCAGAGTTGAAATTGGAAGAGTTCTTGAAATAATGCTGTACCTCCTCTTTTTATATAACATCCAGCGATTTTGGCTCCGTTTGTTTCTCTATCTAAATGCCAGAGCCACGTTTTTCTCGTCATGGAAACCGCAATCGAGGTGAACAAATTCGATGGGCTGGAGAATCGATCTCGGTAACGATATCACCTCGATTGCTGTACTCAACCCACATTGTTGGTTAATCAGTCCAGCTATACGAGATGCGAAACCTGGCACTGTCTTTTGGGATCGATCCACGACGAAATGGACTTGGCACCGATTATGGCTTTCCTCCCTCCCTCCATTCGTTATCTCTGACCAGTTCAAGCAATACGTTCAAAATGTGTTACGAGATGTATTAATAGTCCTGTGGTTACGGGTGATCGATACGACGTTATCATTGCGAGAAAACGGGCACGAAAGGAACGTATCGTTGGAATCGTATTAACTGCCTTTTAATCCAAGTTTTCCATGATTGCATTTCTCGTAAAACATCTTTCAGCGAAATGAAGGAATCGGAAAATGACTAGAAATGTTTTCGAAAATAACCGTACTCCTCCATTCTAGGTTCTCCAGTGCTCTCTCCTCTTGCTACTTAGAGATGAAAAATCGTTGAGTAAATTCGACTGTATATATTTAAAATATTATGTTAGCACCTCGCGGCTCCTCCATTTAATGGCGGAATAAAATTAAAGGGAACAGGCTGGAATTAGGAGAGTCCGTGGGCAACCGTTTAACAATGGCTGCCAAGCATAAGAACATATTTACACACCTACGGAAACACTTAGTTAACGTGCTTACTAAAAAAATATTTAAACGACGTCTTTATTCTATTATATTTAAAACGGAGTTCCGGAGTAATAACAGTGGAAGAGCAAGAAACGGAGTCATTCGATAATTCGATAAGATCATTTGTACCAATGATTAAAATTCAACCTTCTCGAATTTCAACCGAATTTTCTAAGAACATTCTAAACTATGACTTTCGCGTAGATAACCTAACCCCACGATTCACCGATTAATCTTTAACCCATTTGCATCCGAGCGCGGAATATTCCGCGAGCTATGGCTGTCGTTTATCACCGAGCGCGGAATATTCCGCGAGCCACGACTGTCGCCTATCACCGAGCGCGGAATAATCCGCGAGTCACGACAATCGCGTATCACTGAGCGCGGAATAATCCGCGAGCTATGACTGTCACCTATCACCGAGCGCGGAATAATCCGCGAGTTGACTTTCCATTAGCAGTTACTGAATATTCTTCATATCCCACAGATCACGTTTGATCCCTTTTGTGAGCATCTCATCTCATCTACATTGGTTAATTATATTCTTGACAAATTTTACTTTTATCGTGAAAATCCTTTTAACTGCCATTATGAGTAGGTGCTAATAAGCGCGCAATAATTCGGGCTAATCGTCAGTTGAACGTTGCTGATGCCTGAACACGGCACCTTACGGTTAAATCTTCTTCGGACAGCATAAAAATTCACAAACTATCGTATATAAACTATAATATAAACGGATATTAAATGCTAATTGTAAGCCGATGGTTTAAAATTCCGTTTCATCAAGCATGTCGAAGTTAAGGTTTCGATTCCACGAATAGCTCGATCTAATAAACGATGTTCGTTCCTTTCTTCACGGGATAGCTTTAAAAAATCCGGCTAAGAAAGTTTTTCCCTCACGCAGTATCATCTCTTTGCTATGGTAATGCGGGGGAATAATTATGGTCGGGCGAATTCGAAGCGCGGGCGGAACTTTGCACTTTTAGCTTGTTAATTGCATTTTAATTCCTTCGCTCTTCTTCGGGCAACTACGGGTTCCACGGATCGCAGGCTCGTAAGGGATGGCCACGAGGAAAATTGTAACTCTTTCTCGCCCGCTACGTGTAGGGTACATCGATGCAGATACGGCGAAATAATGCACGAGCGAGACTTTAGTACGTTTTCTTCCGCGTAAATGCTTATCTTATTAATGAGTCTCGCTAGAGTTCGCCTCGGCACGCTTGAAATTAAACTTATCTCTCGCTAAATGCTACCGCTCGAATCGCCCAGATAATGCGATTACACGGACATTATCGGGTTCTTTCGTATGTTTTCAAATGCCATCCTACCGAAGAATACGAATAATTACGATGATTAGCCAGTGTTTTAATTATTACCTCGCGCGAACCTACATGCGTGTTAAAGAGATTGTTTCTTTACTGCTGCGCCAAGTACTCGTGTCATATTCGTATACAGACTCGTGAAAGTCCTTCTGAAGCTATAAAAAGATGCTTTCCATCGAAATAAAATTTCCCCTAGAGAGTCACTGCATTTTATGCCAAGAAAACTTGCAATTGTTCTAGAGGCCATGATAGGAGGTTGAAGAAATATTAATGTATTTCCCTTTCATCTGTTCGAATATAAGTATGGAAGAATGTAATTTGTCGTAAAATATTTGCTATCTTCCCGCGTGGTAAGAGATACGATACCGGATGAAACTGTTCATTTTAATAAAAATTGCTTTTTACGAGGTGTACGAAAAGTTTTGCGAGTAACTGTATACCGTACAACGATATGTACCTATGTATACGTATACGTATACGGTACGCTCTTAAGAGAGCTCCGACTTGATATACGCGGTGTCGTAATTTTAAGTGGAGGTCGTAAAGGAGAAAGAACGAGCTGACACGGAAAAGAAATCAGGCCCCATCGGGAAAACCCTCGATGACATAGAGACCCGTCCATGATCGTGTTTGGGTCAGGGCATGGATTGGAATGTAAACGTAAGATGCTAGACCAATAACGTGGATGAACAAGAAAAATAAAAGAATCGAAGGGAAAAGAATTTTCCTTAGAGAGAAGAACGTTGACGATCTTTGGAAAGCTTTACAGTCGTATCGAGTATCGATCAATTATAATAACCATAAATATTCGCCACAATTTGTTATAAGAGTTCATACAAATTACCGATCAGGTGTGACAATTTTCGATCAGATCTATGACATCCTAGATACCCAGGATCGAGTCCCTTCTATCCATAATACCTCACAGTTTCAGGTTTCTAACCCTTGAACTCGAAATAGCGTGGGGATCGTGTCCCTCTAATCCCTCTAATTACCGACTGTCCGAATCTCTCAATTCTAGCGTTACCAGGATCAAGTTCATCGGATTTGAAATTGCTCAGATAGTGTTCTCTAAGTCTATGGTATCCCAAATTGGATTTCTCAGGTCTGGATACTTGGGATCAGAAATGACTCTCTGATCATATTTGTCCGATGTGGGTTTGTTTGGATCGTGTCTCCTGTCTCCGGAGTTTGCCTGTTTGGTTTTCTCGGGCTAGGGACACAGTCCGAACCGAGTCTCGTGTTTCTGGGATGGCTCCTATCTGGTCCGTCGGATCTGGAATGACTGGGGTCGTGTTTCTCGGAACTGGGATGGTCCGAATTGAGTTTGTCTGGTTTGGAGAGTTCCGTAACGGATCTTTCCATTCTGAAATAGCCTGGGACGAAAGTATCGGGTTTAGAAATACTCGAATGAAAATTCTCTGCTTCTGGGTGACACCGATCGTTGCAACTTGGCTTCGCGACCACAACGGACAGGTCCAGAGTCTCGATACTTTTCGTATCAGGCCAAGTCTTATATACTCCGAGTCGAGTGAAGCGAAACGATCTTAAAATTGACTGTGCACAGAGAGAGAGAGTGAGAGAGAATTACGTTGCCTTTGAAATTCGTGAATTATTCCTTGTTTATTACCGTTGCCCTATCCAAACAACTGGACGAATGTTTTATTATACGATGATGAAATGAACGGGAACTAACGAGTAGTCGCTATACGAGCTAAATTAGCCTAGTTTTAGCCTCTTTCACGGACTGCTGGCCCAGCCATTCGATCGCAATCTGTATGGTCCTCCTACCGAAGAAGCGGACTTACGGTGAAACACTCTCATTTATAACTTTTAATTGAGTAGGAAACTTTCTAGCCATGCTAGGTCAATCGTTGCGATGCGCGCTGCTATTAGATCGGAATTGTTCGGCTTCGATCAAATATCCACTGCCAACCGAAAGTAAATGTCTCGTTATTTATTTACTACTAGTTCCGAAATTCCATAATCCTACATTTTTATTCCTTTTCTAACCACTGCTTCCTTTTTAACACGAAAATACACGGTGAATCGATACTCCGGATCAAGCGATTCTTCTACAATTAGATCGATTGCAAATAAAATACACATTAACTGGTTATTTTTAGCGAAGAAGACAAGTTCTGCACGAGAATTTCTTGTTGTTCGTTTGAGGCAATTTGTGTTAAGCCGGCTCGACTCTGACCCTACGAATAATACATCAACTGGCTCCAATCTGAGGGACTGTGGTAGATAGGACGGTTTTTACGAAAAGGCAGAAGACAGACGGGACGTTCATTTGTTACCTTCTATCGATAGTAGAATCTGAAGAAGCTACATCTATAGGAAGAATTCTAGAAGGGTATCTCGCGTCTGACCCCGAATATGGTCGACGAATTATATGCATAATTAAGTAAAACGACGAGATTCATGGTCTACGAGTCAACGGTGAAAGAGTTATTCGACTAACGAGGTGAATATTTCGAGACTCTTTCCGAAAGTTTCGAGAAAGGAATCTGGAATGTCGAAATATTATTTCGAGGAGTATGAAACAAATAACGAGCAGTTGTCGACGAGCGTTCCCATCGAATTCAAGTTTGCCAGGCTAATTGGCGAATAATGAGGTTTCTGCATGGCGAATAAGAAATATCGAGCTGGAGATATTGTAAAACTGATAACAAGATCGAATTTGCTAATATCCAAGTGCCTCGATACGAAGCAAATGAGACGATGCCATAAATTAATAAACCAGCGAAACTTTCTGGATTTTCTTGTTAACACGGTTTCGATGAAGTTTCCTCCTCGTCCAATAAAAAGAATTTTTTCATTGCAAATTTTCTTGGAAAGGAACATCGTTACTCATTTCACGCAGAACCGAGAATATAACTCATAAATTGATAAATGAAAGAAGTCGTTTGGTGCAAAGAAAATTAATTTCTGAAACTTTCCAAGTTACAAATCGATTTGTACTTGTATTCATATATTGGAATGAATTTATTCAACGAATACACGTCACATACGATATATTCGGCTTTTAACCATTTTTCGACAGACACTGCTTTCAGAAATTTTATCGTTCTCTTTAACTGGACAAATTCAAAGCCATTAACTATAGGGAGCAAAACATCACGCAGTATTTTACGAGGAATTTAGTTAAAATATTCAAAATCAGGTGTTGCGATGATTCATTATAAAGCTGATAAATTACACAGCTTTAGCTAACGCGAATAATGTCAAGAAAATTCGGTAAAGTTAAATAAATCGCCATTGTAATTTGGAGCCGACCGAGAGAACGAAAATCGTATTTTTTGGTGCTTTTACATTCGCTGTTGGTTAATTCGTGTATTATATTCACAGTCGTACAATCTGTTACAGCGTTATCAAAAATGATGAAAATTTGATAAAATCAGGATGCAAGGGATCTTTACAAATTTATCATTTTGCAATAAACTGATGCAAAGAGCGTTCGTTTCAGTCCTACTCTTTCAAATATATTATCGTTTAATATATAACCCATACGTCGTGATAAAAATATAGTTTCTTCCAGAATATTAATTTCATCCTATTTTCTATTAATCTACCATTTTCGCGATATACGCGAAACTGTAAAAGTGGATTTGCACGTTACAAACCTTTCTTAGAACCGTTGCTTTATTTTTGCAACACGGAACATTCGGAAAGCATCGACAACGCGTTCTCTGTACAGGAGGAACGATACATGGCAGATAGATTCCCATTGATTTCGACATGAACACGGAAGGTGAAAACTTTTCACGTGTTCCGCTGTTTGTCCGAGGCCCTTGCTGCCCGATAGTCAAAGCGTCCCTTTATTCTTTATAACAAAGACAACCATGCATCGAATTTTTGCAAGTTTCGCGAACACCGTATGAAATTTGATGCAGTCTCGACGGGACCAAATTTTTCTCTGATACACAATTTAATATCGAGGGAAATTGCGCACTTTGGCCACTTTTCGGAACACTCGTGCATATCCCTTGAAAATGTCTGCATTTTTATGGAAAAAGTAATATCCGAAGTAAAATTTTCCCATTGAAAGAGTTCAGAATCCTTCTTGCGTCGTATAAATATCACCAAACAACGCGCGACCTTGTGTCAAAGACACCTGAAATTCTGCGAAAATATCGATTCTGTAGAAACTTTTCTTACATCTTACGATTCCCGTTAAACCATTCATTTTGATAGAAATCTCGAATCATTTGGATGCCGAATCTAGAGGATAAAAACGATAAAGAAATATCAGTTTACTGGAAGTATAATAAACATTAGCTACACAATGTCGCAGGACGATTCATCCCTTTCAAAAAATATTAAACATCGTTCCATCGCGTATTCTCAAGAGTATCTATCACGACCTATGCGACTATTTATCGCGCAACGTACGATCATCTTTTCGACGCTTCCCTGCAACGTAAGATAAATAAGTCTGGCTGATCGAAAGAGCGATCCCGATCTCGGAGAGAAACCGTGTCAGCGACTGCGATTACTTTCCCTCCGCGTGATCTAGCTACGTATATACGCGAGACCGCGTGTTTGCATAAAGTCGGACGAAGACCGATAGCTAGTATCCGGACAAGATTCAAGGATTCAAGCCGTGTAATCGCTACAGAGCGCTTAAATAAATGACGTCGTTTGTACATCCCTCGAAGGAGCCACGTATAAATCGCGCGCACATCCCTGTACGTGGAAAATAAAGGAGGCTAGGGGCCTCGGCTGGTTGACGAAGGCGACTGGCTAACCGTGTAGGACAGCGATGGAAAGTGCTTCCAAGAGAAGACCCGGCGCGCTATTGTCATTTCCTCGTGAAATTGCATCTTTGGTTACTCTGTTTGTTCCACGGACTGACCGTGTGCACGGTAGCTGCACAGTTTCCGGAACAACGTCGGATTTAGTTGGAGTATCTGGGATAAATGACTCGTAGCCAGAACTAAAGCCTGCAATGAACGACGCTTCATTTCGCAGTCGTTTGCTAAATCTACGATCTTTTTCACGTGGCACCGAGCGTTCAGGTAATTCCGGTTAATGAATTTTCCATCGGTTGCTCAACGATTTGCTAACGCCGATGGATGGTGTCGCTTATCCCTACCGAGCTTACGTTACCGATTCTTGGCATTCCTTCCTTCGTTAAACGGGTGTTACGGGTTTTACTCGAGCAACCTGGCTAATGGAAATTACGATTCATGAGGTGGATCGGTTGCGAGACCTCGATTTAGGTGGTATGGAAATGTGCAATTTCCAATTTCACATTACGTCACCGTATATAACTATATGTAAAAAGATTTAAAGAGTATTATGTAAAATGTAGTTCCACCGTGTAATAATTAATTTTTCACGAATGAAGGGAGGCTATGTACAAGATCGACGATAACAAATTTGAAATTATTAGTTTATTAAATCGAAAGGAAGAATTGTCTGCGAACTAATAGACGAGTGCCCTAGTTTTAATCACTCGTGATCCTTTGTAACTTCATTTCAGGTTACGATTGTCGTAGTCAGGCCATCGCGTGACAATTTACTAAACTCTTTAAATACCTGAGGATAGTTACCACGTCTTGTTGAAAGAAAGAAAACAACAACGCCATCCTGACGTGCGCAAGTGATGGCCCATCAGAGGTTATTACCCATTCGAGTAGTCAGTCGTGAAATAAGTCAGCCGTTAACACCCAAATAATTACTTACGGAGAAATATACATTTTTCGTTATATATACTTATATACGCTTTGCATTTATTTATTATCCCAATAATCCCAACATGTTTCAATCAACGTTCCAACTTCTCATTTAAGACGATACTTTCTTCATATACAACAACATAAAACCGCTTTTGCATACCACTCAGGTATCAATAGAACGATTATTAACGTTAACAACACTTATCCTATCCTAATTCTATTCAGCCAATCTCTTCACTCTGTAAAGCAGCTACTGCATCGTACCTCTGTAAAATAATTTTATTTCTTATACTTATTCACATCTCGTCTGTTTGTATATTTGTATATTTATATTTTTATTTTTATTCCTATGTTACCATTAATTTTATACCTCACTGTAAGAATTTTCTTGCAATTTTTCCAATGGGTTAATCCTGTATAAATAATAAATAAATAAATAATTTACTAAACTCTCTAAATACCTGAAGAAATTTACCATTTCGCGAAATATTATAGTTTCGATAATGAACAAATTTTAGACGCCGAAGCGAATCCTACAGATCATCGAACACGACCGTCCATTCTCGTGGAAACGAGCAAAGAATCGGACTTGTTTGATTCTTTAAAAATCGCTTTGACGATAGTAACGACCGATTCGAGCAAGCGATTTAACATTTTTCCCGGGAAAATCTCGATCGATCCGTATTAAAAACTGTTCCTTTGTGATTGATCGTATCATGCCTGCCTCAGTTTCCGCCAGTGCTCGTGCACGATCGATTTTTCCATATCTCGTTTTCAGTTTCACCGACTGGCCGGTTTGATCGCTGATATCGGTTCGCGTTGGTCAGCCGCGAAATCGCCGAGCACTGGCCACATTTATCAAATAGTAGCAGAATATAAATTCCTATTCACTTATCATCGTCACGATAGACCTTTTAGATTCAAAAATGCACCGCGACCTGCACGCTTCGATACACGTGTCGCAAAAATTGTAGTTTCTACCCGCGTGGTTTTATTTCGCTTCGAATCGGCTGGTTATAGATGTCAAAGATCAACCTGGTATCGATTTTTACATCGGGTCTTTCGAATTTCAAAAATATGCTATCGCAGAGTTTCGAATAATAGGAAATAAATCTATCGCGGTGGTTAAATGTAACCAATTTTTGAAAAAAATTTTAAAAAAGGCAAATTGCAGATCGAGCGAACAACGGGTAATAATAAATAAACGATTAATTTTATGCTTCATAACGTTGTTAAATAATTCCAAACTTTTATCGGTACGAGAAGTTCTTGCAAGACGTTGCCTTACGACTGTACGACTTATTTAACGCGTATACTACTTGCGAAAGATCTACTCGGAGACAGCAAAGCTTCGTCGCTCACAGGGAAACTAGTCAACGTGCATACGCACTTTTGGATTTTAAACGTAACTGATGCTTCTAAATCAGAGAAGTTATTCGAAACTGTGGATTTGGTTTTATTAGTGTGAATGCGAGTGGAAGATCTAGAATGCATGGTGTTGTGCAATTTTTATAGATAAGAGCCAATACGTTACGAGGAGAGTGAGTTTGTTGTGAAAAGCGTGAAAGTGAACAGTGACGAGATAATAACAGTATTAAGATAAATTTCACCACACATACCTAATCGTTGTAATCCTTTTGTGACGAGTGTATATTATAATTTGTAACAAATATATAACGATTAAACAGCAAACTCACAGAAACAAATAGTAGAAGATATTCAAGTATCCGACCTATGAATAAATCTGATAGAATTTGGTACGGCAGTGGAGTTAAAAAGGAAGGAACACTGATTATAAAGAGGGAACGCTTTAATAATTGGCAACTCGATCGGTGTGTACTGTACAACGATTACTTAGAGACTGATTCGTTTGAACAAAGGAATTTGGCTGGCGACCGACACGTACACAATTATACATTAGTATGTAATAGAAATAAAACATTTTAACATCGACGTT
Organism: Eufriesea mexicana; assembly: GCF_001483705.2. Classification (NCBI taxonomy): domain Eukaryota; kingdom Metazoa; phylum Arthropoda; class Insecta; order Hymenoptera; family Apidae; genus Eufriesea; species Eufriesea mexicana. The sequence goes on from NW_016912658.1 coordinate 208,124, forward strand.
ATATGTAAGATGTCTCGACTTATGTATTTAGCATTCCAACAAAATCTTTAACATTATGTCACTTTCTATAACTAGAATTGAGATCAACAGTGCTATATCTGTATAAATGAAATAGAATTAAGGGAAAATTTGATCGAATACCAATTTCGATAAAATCAACTGAGAATATCCTCTTTCAATCGACAGATGTCATCTCAACGAGACTACCTAGCAATCCACTCGCTGCCTAGTATCTTCCTCATTCTCGGAAAAACTACTAAAATCACACACCGTTTCAGGAAAGTTTCCATCGCGTATTATGCATGATTAATGTTCGATGCAGATTACACGCGTACTCATCGCGGAACCGAACTCGGTCGCAAGATGCCCGTAGTCGTGAGCTCATAGACAAGGCGATTTTTATATGCCAGTATCGTGTATGCCTGATCTATTGTATATGGAAGAAAAACGAAACGGCATATCGAATGGTATCGCGAGTGATCGAAAGAAAGACGCGATCTCGTTCTCTTCTTTCATCCAGCAACACTCGCAACCCCTCTTCATTTCACTCCTGCGAAACTATTTGTAGAATACCAAAAGAAATCGCGAATCGGCTATTGCCAACAGAAACAAATTGTAAACCGATCGATATCTTCTAGAAGCAAATAGAAAAGTTATTCTATATAACAAAATTAAGTTGCGTGGCTCCCCTACACGGAGATGAAGCGTAGGTCAAGGAAATTATAAAAGCGTGGTCCTTGACAACCAAAACAGAGTCCTTGGAAATCGGTTGTGACCAGCACAAACGTGAGTCGCTTGGTGTTGGAAAGATAGTTTTAAAAGAGTGCGTCTTTGTGTGTCTTCGTAATCTTGGTGTTCTTTCCTTAAGTTAAATCAGTTTACGAGTCTTGAGTTTGTGCTATTGTGTTCTTGTTCTTTTCGGTGTTTCAAGACCAGTTTCGCCATCCTACACGATAAATCCAAGTTCTCGATGAAGTCTACTGTACCCTTATCCCTCATCTTCCATCGATCTTCCTTTCCCTTCCTAGTGTTCTAACTCTATTTCTCTACACCCTTTTCGCTCCTTCGCTACCGGGTGCTACTTGTAAGAATATATAAGATTAGGCGTGACAGAAAAGTTATTCTATATAGCAAAATTAAGTTGCGTGGCTCCCCTACACGGAGATGAAGCGTAGGTCAAGGAAAGCATAAAAACATGGTCCTTGACAAGCAAAACAGAGTCCTTAGAAATCGGTTGTGACCAGCACAAACGTGAGTCGCTTGGTGTTGGAAAGATAGTTTTAAAAGAGTGCGTCTTTGTGTGTTTTCGTAATCTTGGTATTCACTAAGTTAAATCAGTTTACGAGTTTTGAGTTTGTGTTATTGTGTTCTTGTTCTTTCGTGAATTTTTGGTGTCCCAAGACCAGTTCTGCCATCCTACAATACTCCTTTACCTTTGTTTTCCTTTTTCTTCCGGTTTCCACGGACGTCGCCCCTCTTGGTCTTCTCGTTTCGTCACATCGTTCCCTTTGTTCTCCTCTAAATATATTCCACCGCAATTTACTCGTCCCCTCGCTCCATCTCACCATATTTTTCATCTCACACTCGTCTTCATTTCCATCGCCAAGCTCGTGGAGTCTCTATTTCCGGCCCTAAAGGTTAGTTTTTCTTTGGTTCACGCGGCTAATTCTCTTCCATCGGCTACTCCCATTTCCTCCGAATGTTGACTTTCTCCTTCTCTCTCTCACTCTTTGTCCGTATACGGACTGTTCAATTCGTCATTCGATACGTATACGTGGTACATACCACGCTTGGTAGTTTCCCTTACACTTGTGGCACTTTTGTTGTTATCCTTGCGTTTGATATTATTCTCGTCGCATCGTCCAACTTCGCAGCTGCAACTACTTTCGCGATACGGGTACAGTTAGCTGTTTTTGACAATCAGAATTTCCACGCTACCTTGACTCCTCGACGCTCAAATTTAGTTGTTTATGGGCAGGAAAACTCCAGATTCTAATTAGAACTTGCAGCGGCAGGAGTTTCGTGTTGCCTCTCGACAGCGATTGTCGTGTCATAAACCCCGGAGAACTTCAAACCCGAGACTGCGGGATTGCGGCTTGTTTTCCTCGAGTTAAGGGCACGCGTAGTGTTTTTCTACGTGCTCGGAAAAAATTCTACAATCGCCGCCATCGTGAATTTTTTATTCCTCCTATCCGATACTTTGGAAAAGTATCTTAAATGGGACAATTGGAAGGATAAATGGTGGATCGCCCGAACATCTGTGTACTAGGAAAAAGAACGACATTAAGAGATGGCCTCTTCTCCAAATTTATTTAATTCTCTGCTTTCAGACGTAACGATAATCTTTGGAAAATAGCTGTTGCTCAACAGCAACACGGGAAAACAGGCATCTCGTGTCGATGTCGTCGTCTCTTAACACAATGAGCGCCGGTCCCGTGAAAACGCGGGTTTCTGAGTTTGTCGCTTGACTCTCGCCCTCACGATGACGAGGATTTTTTTGCTCGTAAGGATGTCTTACACGTCAATTTGCATTCACTTGTCACGTTTACGACAGTCTGCATTTGTTATACTCCGAAAATAAAACGTATACGATGGTTCAGAAACGATCAAAGCAAGAATCACTCTCGAGCAGCGTATTCCTTGGTTAGTACCTCTTTCGTAGGTTCACGCTTTTCGTTGAACAATATAATAAGTCTTATTATTCTGTAACTTTTTACCCATATAATATGAGTGAAGCTTTTAACGAGTACATTGCTCACCCTCTATCAGATTATTCGATACATTCAGAAGATTCTGACATACGAGTCGAGGACAGTGATAGCGATTTGGGTCCAAGGAGAATATCAAGGGCTGTTCCATTACAATATTCGAGTGATTCCGATGATCCTAGTAATAGCGAAATGTCCACAGAATGACGAATATGCAATCGAAATATAGTATTTTAAGAAAATGTACAAGTTTTAAATATTTTCTTTAGCTACTCGTTGTTCGGAAAGAAGCGAATGAGGCTTTAAATGTCTCGTATGTGTTAATAAAATGTGGCGATTTAATTAGAGCGATATAAGCTTTATTCCCTTTAAGAAATTCTGCTTCGCCACACCACTCTATTTTCCAGGTCCGAAGAGATCCAATCCTATTTTACAGCTGACACAGCCATCTCTCGAATCTTCCATATACCGCTATTACGATATTTCCAACATCTTTCTTTCTCCTTCCCTGGTCGATGTTTCGCAGTTTCCCTCTCCTCATCAATTCTTTCCTTCCACCCGATCAATTCACCCGTTGCATTTGTATTTCGCCTTCCTCCCTGTCACCTTTCCGCTTTTTCATTGTTTGACCGTCCGTTACCTCCATCAGCTAAATTGCCTCTTTCCTCGATCCTACTTTCGTTCCGGGCGATATTTCAGCGTCACCGTGTTCCAACCGGGTTCCCAGATGTCTCAGGGCTGTCTCCGCTTCTGCGGTTTGCCTTTTCCATCACAAAGATAGAATCGCGTTATCCCGTGTACAATCGATCATACTCATTATCGGGAATCACGCGACGGATCGAGCTTTGCTTGATTTTCTCTGACAATCGCGAAAGACCCGCAGGAGGGACAGTGTGCGGCTCCTCGAGGAGCCTTTTGCCACAGAGACGGGAAATAATTCCTCGTCGAGTTTCCCGTCGTTATCCTACGCGACAGACAGGCCACGGGCGAAAGACAAATTTTTCTTTCGCGCTCAATTAAACCGCCATAACGGTGGCGTTACTCGCAAATGTTTAAAATAATCGCTTCCGCGAGTTACCCACCGGAGATAATGGAAGTAAAACAACGTAATTACGTCGACGCCTGGAAAAGAATGGTTGTTAGTGAAAAAAGCCGTGGCCCATCGGCCCCTTTTTTCGCTTCAACGTGGATCGCGTTGATCAAGTTAGAAATTGATGCATCTATGCCTGGCGATTCGTGAAAGCGAACTTTTTTATTTTCAATCCCTGTACTGGGAATTTCATTTGGTTGCGAGGGCGAAATATTATTCGATTACATTTCCCTATCCCTAAGCAATAGCTATGAATTGATTCGAACCAATGGTACAGCGGTAGAGCAATGAATAAATAATAGGAAACTTAGAAAATAAATATAGTTAGTTCGAGTGCGTAAATACATAGTCAAGCAATGTTGCGGAGGGTTACAGAGTCGATGTTGAAGAAGCGTTTCACATTGTAGACGGTGTGTAAGCATGCATGACGCGTGCACTATTGTTCAGAACTTGGATACACGTATTTGTAGATCTAAATAACACAGAGTGTGATATCTAATTGTAACTTGGAGGATGTACGCACGAATCGCGGTAATCGGTACATCTAGATGTCGCTTTCTGGATTAGGAACAGAAGATATTTCAGCATTCCATCTCGAAATTTCTATTAAACTGTTCTCCTATATTTGCACATTAGTGCGAAATCGTAACTATAACGATAAATCGGATAAATTCGGTATTACGAGAGGTTCAAATTCAGATTACTATTCCAAACTTTCTATTAATATGACTTTAACGTTACCAGGGTATTCGGTTGAGGAAGAAAGAGTAACACGTAGATCGCTGTTTTATCCTTCATCTACATCCCTTCAGCAACCTACGTACCAAAGAATATTTTTACGCGTCTCGTAAAACTTTTACTTCTGTCGACTATTCTGGACCATCGATGGACCGTCCCTGAGACGTGTCTCCTGGAACGTGACGAGATGAAATCTCCACTGCGAATTGTTCGTTGCGAAGTTTCCTCGAGAACTTTAGGACGTATTTATAGGTTTTCGATAGTTTCGAATTTCTATAATAGAAAGTTCTTTGGGAAAGAATTTTTTGGAATCGGTATCGAGTGCACCGAAACTTTGCAGATTCCGTTAGAGTTCTGAAAGAAGGTAACGAGAAGTTCCGCAAACTATTCCTGTCTATACGTCGCGGAGGCATACGTCATTGTCTAGCAGTAATAACGTAATTAACCGTTTAATTAATCGCGGTGAATTATTATCGACAGCTGTCAATGGTTCGCCGAAACAACCATAGTCGATCGCAAACCGATGATCGACAGCGTCGTTAAACGCACTGTACGCTGAAACAAATATAGGAACGTAATACGTAGCTATGAATTAAAATTAATTTCAAAGTATACGATCAATGTCTCCTCTTCCTGAACTTCCACGAAAATTAAAGAAAAATGCATTTCGATTCCACGCGCAATCCTGCTTGAAACACGATTATGTCTCGGCCCGAGAATTTGCAAGCAAAGTACGATTTCCCACCCGATTCGTGTGTCACGAATCGATGCAACGACAACCGACGAAACTCGAATCGCTAAAAATCAATCCTTCGGCACACGGCCCCCCTGTAAATCGTTTCATTACGACTATAATGTCCGACCAAACTAATTACAACAGATTAAATCACCGTGTAATTACCACTTCATTACGCTCCACCCTGACTGCGCGTGCCCCGCAAGAATAGCCATTAGTCTCCATTAAAACCGCGACGGCAAGCTCGGATCGAACGCATCCGGGCCCATTCCGGCTCGTCCAAGAAATCCCCTTTCACGAATTGCCGCAGACAGAGGAAATACAAATTTCAAACGGGACATCCCCAACGACGGTTTTATACGCGGCGAGAGCCTGACCTTACTCACGCGTATCGATCTCACCTGTCACGCGACGTGCATCCTCGTGCTTTCTTCTCCTATACATGGACGTGTACCTGTACGTGTGAGTGACCGATTTGCAGTGGCTGGCGCGAGCCCGCGCGCCATGAGAACCGTTCATATAAAGGGGAACGTAGGAAAGAAAGCAAAGCGTAAACAGGCTTACTTCCTCGCGGTTGAATGGACATTTGTCTACGGAAACAGCTTTGGCCGGCTGCCAGCCACCGCCACGTCACAGTCCACCCACTCTCGAGATCCAACGCCAGTCGATACCGTTCGATATAGAAGCGTGCTCCATCAGTGGCCGAAAAAGCGGGCCAGGGGGTGAAAGGGGGAAAAACATGGTCGCGCCCTGTTCGGGGTCGGGAGCTTCCTTCAAAACGAATCGCGTAATCTCGGTGTTTTACGGCGGGATACGTTGCAAGGAAAATCTTGCACTCGGGGTGAGACTCGAGCCGCGTTTCTGAATCTTTCAGCGGCCGAGGACGCGACGACCTGCTTCCGCTACGATTTTATGGCGACAGTCGAGATGCTTTCGCGAGGAAACTTGTCGTTGTCACCGAACGTGCGAAATTGGAATCTTAAGTGAAACGAATCGACGATTTATCGTCCTGGCATTTCCATACATACAAACATACGGATTTTAATAAATAGTCTCATATGTAAATGTAGTATATTCCTAGATAAGTATTTTCTATCTCTCACCGACCACGAGTAACGGGAAAACACATTCTTAGGCTATAACGAATGAAATTCCATCCTGTGCGAATTTTTTAGCTAGTAAAAATAACATATAAGTTAAATGAATTTTCCATAGATTTATGAGATTTCGATGATTCGCGAAGCCCCATCTTATACCTGAGATACGGATAGGTGTGAAAGAAAGATTGAAACGGGGGGAAAGAAGAGAAAAGGAGGAAAAGGGAAAGAAGGGTATGGTCAGCCTTTTCGCGACACCAGAATCACGTCGTTGAGATATTTCACTTGCGGCGAAAGACAAAGAACGAAAAGACTTTCGTAGAGTGCACTTGGCCGAACTTTCGAATCAGTGTTTGAACGGTCTAACCTTGTTCCCGGAGGGTAGAAAGTCGCGATAAAGGGGTGTCAAGCCGGCATTGGAAGAAGGACGCGTATACCGGATCGTGACGGGGAAATTTTCCTGCAGTAACTTCGATATTGTGTTCGCAGTCTCGCGACGAGAATCGAGGAGAACGAGGTGGTCGAGGAAGTGGGACATCGATTTGATGATCCCGACGATTCGGCTGCTGGGTGGGCTCGGAAAGTTTTCGCGAAAAGTCGGAAAGGCCAGCTGAATCGCTTTTTACCCCTAAATACCCTTTTATGCCGCCCCCCAAAACGAATCTGTATTTCCATTGTCGAACCGTGCGCACCTTCCGATTTTTCACGTAGAACCGACGGTAAAAGAATCCAATTATAAGTTGGAGAACTTTCGGAACCCGACGTTGGGCGTTATCGCGGCGAGAAAAACCGCGAATAGGGGTGCAGGAGGATTTAAAAAATTTGTCGAGTTTCCTCTTCTTTTCCCGCTGCCGTTTATTTCCGCGCGAAATTCTTGAGGGATTCTAACGCGTAATTTCGCTCGATCGAATAAAATCGAGTAAAGTTAGCGAACGTCTGAAACGCGAGAATCGAGAATTAATGGAGAATTCGACGCGACAATGCGCGAAATAAATCATAACTTCGTTGCTTCTTCTTTTTTCTTCTGCTTCGCAATGACAATGCGCAACTTTGCACACTCGTTCCCCTTTGCTTCCACGTTCTGTTCTCCCAATTTCGTCGATTCCGCAAATTGCAAGGCTTTGGAATAAATAAAAGAGAAATATAGATATCCCCGTAACGATCTATGAATATAGGAATTTTAATTGTAAATACCATCGGTATGGAAAGCTTCTGAATATTTATGGAAAATCCGGAAAGAGGTTCGAAAAATGAATGCGCGAAATACCGGAAGCCGGGAGCAAATAATTGTCGTAGGAATAATGTATAAAGCTTCGTTTCGAGTTTTCGTTACCGTGTACAATCGCCTGCCTCTGTCCGACGATACAGGTAACCCTTTGCCCAAGTGCACGTTCGCAAAGCTCCGAGTCGTTAATTGTCCCATCCCAGCGTCCATCATTTCCGATGAAACCGTTTTAACGTCAGCGTCAATGGCGATAACACCGGAGCATGATCAACACCATTCCAGCATGAAGGATAATTATTGACTCAGACCCTTGACATAGCACCGTATTTACGAGTTCATCTGTGACCAGGTGTCTCAAGAGCAACAGACACTCGCCAGATGTACTCGTGTGTCCTGTGTGAGCGCGCGCATACAGACGGATTGATACATAGAGATACTAGTGTGTAGATAAATGGACAAACGGACGGTGGTCATAGCCTCTGTCTAATGGATCACGAGAGGTTCCTTGTGTACAAGGTGGCTGATCAAGTTTTACGCATTGTTTCTAATTAACGTGAAATTACAACGGTACAATTACCGATTAATGCGACGTATCGAGTGAATATCGTTGTTTAAATAGAGCGAACGCGCAATATCGAACAGCATGCAGTATAGAAGGGTGCAGTGTTGGATGACTTACGATCCGTTGGCCTTAGTCACTAGAAGGGCCTAGCTAATAAACGTAGACCAATTTCAGAATCCAAAAACAACTGACTCATTCCTACTTTCATTAAAGGGTTAACACTAGAACTACCAACCCAGTCAACACGACTGGTCCCAGAATTTTCCTTTTCGCAATCACCGAACACGTATACCTGCTTTAAGAATAAAGTTGGTATCAACTCGTATCAAGAAAGAACTGTAATTAATATATTCGCTCATATTCATCGTACCGCTGAAATTACTATAATCTGTGCACGTTATAATTAGGTACCCATTAAAGATCGGTAGTTCTAGTGTTGATGGTCATCTTCACCCCACCAAAGACTAACAATATGTAATGTGAGAGGAGCCTCTATTTGAATGGCGTCACTCTACATAGAGATCTATGTTTGCTTCGAGGAACCATCAAACTTATCAATTTTCCAAGCAGGACTGAGTGACGCAATGAGTCGTCATAGGGTCTATAAAAACCTGGCTGAAGGGTTCGACGGGACACTGTTTGACAACCCACTGTTTGCATCACGCATCTCAGAAGCTCAAGCCTGCGTGCATTTGTACCGCAAGGAAATAAAATATAACCAAAGTTAAAAGTTCAATTTCATAAATATCCAATCTTCAGTACAATAAGCACCTACAAAATTTGCGGAAGGCTAGTTCTTGCCTCTTCGCCGACTTGTATTTTTCCGACGTAGCCTTGTTGCTAGAACCTGTATTGTATATAGAAATCCGAGTTCCAACAGCAGTGTACAACGAGTACTTTTATTTGACATAAAGCAGAGCTTTGATATCGGGAGACTATGGTCACATCTAGGGATGAGAAGGTTAATGACCGAATTGTTCATTAAAAATGCGAAAAGGGGGCAAACATGTGCCGTAAGACAGAAGACGAAGAAGCACGCTACTTTTCGAGTTTTTCGAGAGAAATAATTTATACAAACTCTTAGAAGCAACGAACAATTCGCGTATTCGTTTAGAGTAGCGTTGGATTTGTAAGTTTCAACGAAAGAAAATGGCTGGCTGTTACGTTAGCCGCAATTTTAAACCGTTCGCTTTGATGAAACTATAATACCGCTCAGGTTTAATATTCCCTCTTCTGAAATAACCACCATTACATCGTGTACGCTGTCTCAAACGGAATATAATAGTACCTTCTCTACTTGTATAAACATACATTATGATCGAGCGATTGCTCACTTTCAATTTCGATATAACATTGATAACACTGTCTAACAAATTTGAACTTTTCCTCAAATCTGTAATATCAACTTGCTGATTTTCGCAAATTTTACTTTCCAAAAGAAGAATCCGTGATCGAAATTGCCGATATTTCTCCATTAAAATGGAGTATTACGTAAAATGAATGCAACAGTACGCATAGAAAGTACGCTGGGAGGCTTATTTTTATAATTTGATGATTAGTTACAATTATTCAGAAACACGAATAATTATAATTACGCACACTGATAAAGTCGGGACACTTTCACCTAATTTTTAAAATAAGAACGAAAATTCCAACGTCCTTACTTTTTACGTGATACTTCATTTTAGCCAAAAATTCACAATTTTTGAAAATGGGGGTGATAGAACAATTTCGATTACGAATGCGTTTTCCGGAAGGTAAACTCTACAAGAATTATCCGATGAATATTACAGATTAAAATTCGCGTTGAACAGTGTAATTTGCGAATATTTCGTGAACGACTTTGAACGTTTATGACATCGCTTTGACGAGCCCCGGAGATTTTGGCTTTAAACATGTAGAACAGGACATGGACGATGACCATTGACGATCATCGATTAAACGAATCAAGCTCGCTAGATGTATTTAGACCTATACGTATAGTCTACACCAGCCATCACATTCGACATGATTGATTTCAATCTATTATGCTGACTCGATGACTCGCCAGTTACATATAAATAATATCGAACAACCTCGACTCTCATTATGGTAACTAATTTCTAATTATGCTATTTTCTAGATATTTGACGAAAAATTCTAAGATCCTGTCAGGTATCGATGAGATTATTCGCTACGTATAGCAGAGAAAGCAGAGCAAGGGAGGAAGAAATAAATTCAAGAAGACGTCGAGGTGGAAATTGGGTATGATGAAAATTTGGGCCTCGGGTTAACTCAATTCCAAGCAAAACAGCGCGCGCGCGCGCGCACGTGTTAATTGCACGAAACTCCCTGATTATCCCCGCGTTTAAATCGCATTAATCTGCAGCGGCAAGGGCAGCGACTGTGATATTACCGCATCCTTCCTGCTCACCCTTTCGTTCAGCTAGGCCAATAGGTCGGCCAGTTTCGGCCGCTTAATTTGTAAAACGGTGCAATTGCTCCCTATTCAACCTGGTAAATTCCGTATTACACTGATAAAGAGGCTGTCGTCGAAATGACGAACGGCTTCGAACTTTCGAGTGCCTCTGCTATTCCGGCCAACCATAGAAACGTAAAAACGAAAGAGGATTTCCGGATGAATATAAAACGTACGTGTTGCTGTTTGTCGATAAACTGCCAGTTTGTGGATTTCGTGATTCGTTTAAGGAATTATGTCATTTATAATCTCGATATTTCGCTGTATATTTCACGAGTCGTATTGTACGAGTTTAATGAAAAAAAAAATATATATATATAGTAAAGGGGGAGAAAGAGAGAGGGAGAGTGAACTCGATTCTAATGACTAACTCTCGGTGACTGCTTTACTACACGTCGCTCTCCTCTCTCACGTAAGATTATCTCGGCTCATTCTTTGAGCTGCCCTTTTAACCCATTTGCATCCAAGCGCGAGTTACGACTGTTGCCTATCACCGAGCGCGGAATATTCCGCGAACTGCGACTGTCGCATATCACCGAGCGCGGAATATTCCGCGAACTGCGACAGTCGCATATCACCGAGCGCGGAATAATCCGCCTTACTGATAACCGGAGCTCGCATAATCTTACCAACTCTCACAGTAGGAAAGGAATAAGTACGGCTTGGAAAGAATGTTAAGAGAGTTTGGGCTTAGAAAGAAAGTGACCGCATGCAAAAGGATGGAATATAAAGGATGTTTATGACAGAGCCGAATGCGATAAACGAGTGCAAGTCTATGAATGCGTCTGAGTCTTTAGAATACGTGATCGACTGATTGGGAGACCATGGGAATGAAAGAAGACAGAGTGCAAGGATTTGTCTCTTAACACTAGGTTTACGGACGCTATCTGTATACCTATTTCTACATATTTGACACCTATCAAATTGACAGGTAAAGGAAATTGAAGAACAATTATGTATTATATTACCAGTCTTAATATAAGTTAACTAAATCTGTTACCATCGTATAATTGGAGCAACCCATCCGTTAAATTGACGGATTCCGTAAATCTAGTGTTAAAGTCCGAGAGAGTATACGTTTTAGAGTCTAGAGTATCAGAATGTGTCAGAGTGTTTTAAAGTCAGCCAAAGAGTTTTAAGAGACAGCGAGTGAGAGTCAGCCGAGAGTTATTATTAGCGAGTAGAATAAGTTTTAGTTTAAAATAAATCATTTTTATATTTACGTCACTGCTTATTCTATTGCCTAGCCAACATTCCTATTTGTATACGTAACAGGGCAAAACCGGGATATTTATGGAACAGAAGCAGGGAAAGATTTCTAACTCGATGGAGTGTAACACGTAACGATGTACGTATAATTTACATCATTAAGCGAGACTCGTAGAAATTACCATCATTTATGCACTAGCTTATTCTAGCAAATTGTTACGCATGCATGAATTGCTGCACTGCGCGTGTACACGAACGACGTTACATAAGGCAGACTAATTGCTTGTTATTCAAAGCAATTTTAACACGGTGTCCTATATAAAAATGGTAAACGAAGAAATTTCATAATTAATTTACTTCCCGTTACTCCTTTTGCCTGATTCTGAAGAGCAAACACGGTTTGATTAAAATATACTGGAAACACGTTGATCCACGTGTTTCGAGCAAAAACTTTATGATAATAACAATGGAATCGAAATTCAATAAATATACGAAGTTTGCACTACGCCCTTCAGAATGTATTTCTTTAATTGATTAATTATTAAAACCACAGTCGCGTAGAATACATACCACCGGTGAATATTCTCACGAGACAAATTTGACTAAGTAAACCTCGTACATACTTCCAACTATGAACACACGGGAATTTAGTTCCTTAGATTCTTCGAATTCTTCTCCTTCCTCCACTTTCCCATTTCTGCTGTCAATACAAAACCACGTAGTTCGGAAATTCTTTACCACGTTCTAATTCCAGTACTTACTAAGGTTTCCTCCCCATTATGTACCCACGAGCAATGTATTATTGCAAACTGCTTGTAAATTTATTTCTCAGAGAAAACCCAATTCTTAACAACTCCAGCCATCGTGAAATTCGGCGAAATCCCATTACTACCCTTCAGCTAATAATAAGCCAGCAATTATTTCCTGACTCATTTTCGATCCGGGGTAAATTAATTTCGAGATTACGCAGACGAGACGATTAAAAGTGCCATCTAACACATTATACACGATGATAAGAAAGTTTGATATATGGGTATTCCGCAGAATTGCAAATTAAGACGTTAAACGAGTAATACCCTTTGTTGCGACGGCAATAATACATGGAAGACGTGCCTTACCGTCCTTCTTGAGGATTAAGAAATTATAAATCAAAGACAAGGACTATGGACAGCAGTATCTAGGACCAGCGCGTGCAACTAACCCGCCGAAACGTTAACCAGACATACACATAAATTTTAAACTAAACAATACCAAAAAGGGAAACTTCCCTGACAATTTCCCTCTCCTAAACCAAAGTCCTCCAAAAACTCCCTGTCCAATCAAAAAATCATCACAAACCTCGACTAGACAATAAAAACAGTAGTCAGTATTCAAACACGACACATCGGACGGTATTTGGAATTCAGATAGAACACATTAGTGTGCAGTGAGAAGTAAAAGAGAACACATTAAAGACGAAAACGAGAAGACGGAAGACGTAAAACGTAAAACGGCAGAAGGCGGAGACGATACAACAAATACACAAATCACTCATACAACTCATGAAATCGTGTAATAAAGTGTACATACAAGACAAACTGCGCCTTATTACACACCCTAAGTGCTTAGTATCCAGAAAGCTCGGCATACCGAAAAGAAGGCACCCGACAGAATACCCACGGCTGCCTTCGCCACGTTATACCCTTAATATTCGAGACGTCGATGGATTTCTGCGCACTTTTTCACCGAAACGATATGAGAATAGCGCTATCAGTAAACAGAAGACTCGCGGCCTATTATTCCTCCGGAACAAAGAGACCGTTCTCAGTCGGGTAAACACCGAGCATCATTCTCCATTCGCGGTATTCATTCAAAAGTCGTCTTTCGCGACTGCGTTTTTTCGTCAGCCGTTGTTTTAATTTGTCCATGGACGCAACTGACCGTCCCTCGAACATCCGCGGGTTCCTTACTGTTTTAATTAAAGGCTGCGGTTTCAGCGTCAGATGAACACAGAATACCGGGATTCTTCTTCGAGCAGCTGGATTATCAGCCTCTGCGTATTCAGGACACACGCGTCCGTATGATTTGCATGATAATGGAGAGGCTGCGGTAAAGAGCTCTTTTATCATGTTTCCTGTGTCCCCCGCACGCTCGCCGCCGCGCCGCTTATTTTTAATTAATACGAAAGCGATCACGTATACCGAGCACTCCGTCGAATTTACAATTGCGGTGAACGAGGATTTCGCGAGGTTCCGCAACGAGTAAATTGCACTCCCCTACTTTCGCGCCGTGTTCCCGTTGCGAAGACGCGACCATTCGACACGGTTTGCCTGTTAACCGAACAGTTATTTCACCAAAACCGTCTCCTTTCCGTGTACCTCCCAATCTCTATGGAAATTGTTTCGTCACTTCGCACCCCCTATCGTTGAAACAGACGATAAACGTGTCTGGAGATAATTGATGGAATTAAAAGGACGTTGCGAACGTATTGCGCCAAGTGCAATGATTGCACAGTAGAAACGAAACGGGACGTTCGAGGGTGTAATTCGTAAAGGGATGAAGCATCGGTTTGCAAAATTCTGTATGCTTGGTACAGTTTTCTTTAATACTGCACGAAAAATACCTCGAAGAATCAGGATCTATTTGATTTATTAGTGACACAAAGATAAGAGATAGGCTCGTTCAAATCTAACCTAAACTTTTATGGTACAGAGTAGCAAAATTGTACGATAATAATGATATATGTAGGAATTGTAAATGTGAGAATTAGTGCAAAGGAACACCTGAGTTTGTCTAGCTGGCGAGGGGCAATAAGTAGTAACCTTGGATTCGGTAACATAGGGTGCACCATGAAGTGCACGTGGAAGGACGAGTGACCGTGTGCAACGATCTGATGATCGGGATATTTATGACTGTTTGGAACGCAAATGAAGAGCGAAAGGCGCCTGGATGTTTAGGGTACCTGCTCCACCTCGAGATGGAGGCTATGGGAAATGCGTGATCGAGGAAGAAAGCTCGAGTGTGAAAGAAGACAGAGTGCAAGGTTTAAATGAGAGTGCAAGGGCTGTTCTGGGACAGTCCTGCTGGTGAGAGTATACACGAAGTTTGAAAAAAGGTCGAGTAGGTAATAGTTCGAATAATGCGATTGTGGATTGCGTAATTAGTTTAATCTTTTAGCTTGTATCTTTACTCCTAAATCCCTCTAGCTCGTAAATAAAATATATTGGAACAATAACATCAAAACATATTCCTACATATATGAAATCGTACTATGAATTTTCTTATAGCTTAGTTCTCGAATTGGAATTACTCTGTACGAAGATTAATCTTTAAATTTAATTTTCCCGAGAATCTTGGAACATTTAATCGCGACAATCGATCAGCGAATAACGGGAGATAACTAAAAAGCCGCGTTACAAAGTTTCCACGAGTTTGTAATATCTGAACAGCGTTTAATGACTGCTTAACGTGTTATCCAGCGCTCTCGTATCGGTGGCATGTTCGATACGTAATAAACGTGAAATGTATCGTAACCAGTCGACGATCTTGAAACCGCACTTAGTAATTACACGTCGACATCGATTATCGATGAGAATAATCAACGACTACCGTTCGAGCGTGGGAATTATCATGCCGCGATTTCCACGGACCAACCGAGTAACCCCATTTTACTCGCTCCAGCCTTTTCACGTAGACATCGCGCGAGGAAAGCCTGCCACGAAAATTTCAACTGTAATCCACGCGAAAAGTCCTTCCGTCGAGGTTTCGTAATTTTAAATGAAATATAAAACCCGCGCGAATGTATAAGAGAAGAGAAAATTCTCTTCGAATGAATTCTTAACGGTAAAAAATTCTCGCGATATTTCCTACTTCAGTTTCATTTAGACGCCCGAGGAAGGAATTCAGCTTGAACTGGAAACATTCGCGATATAATTTCCGTGTCACGTTACCCTCTGCGCCTTCAAAGACGCAGAAAACTTATATAAATTTCCAAGCTTCCACGCTCTCGTCTCTCAATTTTTCCGATAATAATCCAGATCGAACCATCGGTGAAAGTGAAAGCCACTTCCATCGCGTCTCGGCTTCTCTCGGCAATGGTCGATGAAAGAAGAAACAATGATAAGGAGGAAAAGAATGCAAACTGGAGTAGAGACGGGACTAAGACGACACGAGGATCGCAAAGGTTCCAATATCGCTGCCGCAACGCGTATATTTGATGGTCGAAGAAAATAAACCGGCAAAGAACGTATCGAGCAATATTTCGCTCCTGAGCGTGTCACTCGGTAAGCTGCAATAAAGGACACACCGCAAAGAAGCCGAGAGTCCGGTCACAGAAATTCCAGCACGCCAATCTCGCAGGGGTAACTCTGGCCAGCTCCGATAAAGATCGTTATGAGTTTCAGCCGTGAGTTAACCTAACCGAACAGGAGGGGAGAGATCACGGCTATTACGCAAATACCGATTTTTCAGAGTACAGTAGACCGTGCACGAAACGAATAGAAATCGCGAGGGAAGAGAAATTGTTGGTAATTAATACGGTATACTGTACATATATCGATACGATTGAATTTTTAACGGACGAGTCTCGTATTTCGTTTGCGTTTTAATCACTATTCTCGTATTTTTCAAGAGGCAGTGGTTAATGGGATATCATCGAAATACGATTGGAAAGTGGTCGACGCGAAGAGTCGGTTTGAAAAGGGTATCGAAATATCCAGAACGCGTATTGTTTACATAAAATATGGAAATCATTTCCAGGGGATTTGGCAACTCATTTTCGAACGAACGTGGAATACGCTTACAGCGAATTCCGATGCTTCGCTGAATTTTATAAAACGGTTTGCTGTATTCGCCAAGCATCCTTGTTAATAATACAAGGGCACCGACACGGAATTGATTAAAAATGAAAAAACTCATTCGAACGTTCGAGCGATCAAAAGAAAATGTTGCGTCGCACGGTGAATTAAATCTCGCTACATTCCATTTACCTTCGAGTACGGTGAAATTATCGAAACCTGGGCGACAACCGAACAGGTAGGCGAATGGCGAAATAAACGAACGATTTACGCGATACGGAACTCGTAAAGAAAAAATATTCGTATAAAAGCGGAAAAGGGAGCAAAGGGGAGCAGCGAGATGAAATAGAACGTCGAAAAGAAGAGACTCAAAGGGATTTGATCTCGGTAATTTATATACACGGCGACAATGCGGACGACAGACAAAGAGCCGTATAAATCCTATGGGGTTTCTCGCGTGTATTTGGAAAATTTATTCGTCTCCTAGAGGAAAATGACACGCTATCGAAACAGGGTCGCGCAGGAAGAACCTAATGGCTAGGAAAAGGGAATGAAATGCGAACAAGTGGAGGGGAAGAGTGGAGAGGCTAAGAGGTAAAAATACTGGCGTCGTCGTCGCGACGCTGTCGTTGGCTACTTCCTGAATTAATATTGCAGACTTAATTTTCCGCGCGTGATCCGAACGCCGAAAGGATGCACGCTACGTGACGTTTTCGGGTCACCGGCCATCCTGTCTCTTTCCAACCCTTTCGACGTCCTTCCTTTTCCGCTCTCTCCCTCTCTCTCTTCCTCTCTCAACTTCCTACGATGCACGGCAGTTACGGAGGATCTCGAGTGCCATGTAAATCGGCGCCGCGTTAGCAAGGATAACACTTATGGCCGTGCAATAGTCATTCGGAGGATTCTGGGTAGGTAACGGTGCCGCATGCGTCCCAGCCTGCGAGCGTTTGGAAACAGTTCCGGTCCCTTTCGGGATCTAGTTTCACGGGCCGGTGACTTGTCGTTGCCGTAACGATCTGATACGCTTGGAAACAACGGCCGGAACAAACGAAACGGCCCGCTGGAATTGGAATTAAAAGTCCGCGCGGAAGAAGTAACGGGATGAAATTTTAACGACCCCCGATGCACGCGAGGCCATCGAGCACAGGCCGAGCGTAGAGATGGTAAAAGAGCTTGGCGCAATTCGCGTGATTCGAACACGGTGTTCCTTGCGAATAAATTTTGCGAATCGCGAGCAGGCAGACAGAATCGTCGGGAGAATCCCAGAGACCGGTTCAATTTTGTCGGTGTATTATTCAAGGGTGAAATTGTTAGAGTTTGCCCCTGTTGTTATCATAGCGCTATGGTACCGAGCAGGCTGGGCGTTGCGAACTACGTCGGACTTGGCGAATTTAGCAGCGGTGTTCCGTGAAAATTCCAGACCCGCTCGTTACGAAACCGAGGCTAATTCGTACGTTATCGTGTTTCATCGGATAATTAGAATCAGGGAGTGGGCCTGGTCGAACGAGTGGAATCGAATCATGACTGATCGGACCACTAGTATCACTGGGCTGTGGTACGTTTAGGTGGACACTATACGAGTTTCTTGTTACCCGAACAAATAAATTGCAATCGTAAATAGCTGGGAATTCAGGAGGCTGTGCGAGACGTTGAACGATGACAGAGTTTAGCAGGAGTGGATAAACGCAGCGCGATCCAATTAGGAGGAGAGGATAGAGTTGTATTTGTACCTAATTAGACAGACAGCAACGAGTGTCTAATTGATCGAGTAATATCGGCATACAAATGCAGAAACAAAAGAGTAACACGTGTAACCTGACGATTAGCACGCGAATATGCATATTAAATTACGTAGCATCGTAACGTCGTTAGAGAAGACTAATTAAAATGCAAAGAAAGAAAAAGAAAGAATGACGTGATTCTGATATTCCATTAAAATTTCTAAAGTTTCGCGATCTCTAATCTAACATGGAATATCTCGAATGAACTCAGGTTGCATTGGGCGACTAATATTTCGCCTGGCCATAAAATTCTCGTAAATATAGGATCTAGGAAAATCCAGGAGAGAATAAAATCTGAACCTTAAACAGAGAGCAGTGAGAATTGTTCTCATAACGTTCGGGTATTAATTAAAAATTTCCAACGACGATTTATACGGATTCAAATTTCTTGCATCTATTTAGGTAAATGGAATTATGAATTTCTGTATGAAAAACATTTCGTACTTTTGCGCGAGGGATTAAACGTGATCGAATTATGGAAAATAGCAATCAATCGCGCGTAATAATATTTTTGTCTTTAATTCGATCCGATTAGAAGTTTTCAACAATACCATCAACGCGTGAAATATTTCGATATTATTTTCAATGGAAATCTCAGTAAAAGATCGTTGTTTCAGAGATACGCTTTCGACTCTGGAAATACGGCAAGTTTATCCAGCATGTGTTCACTAGTTCCTGTTCGAATACAGAAGCGCTGTTTAATAAAAATACCGGGAAGTTGAATTCGAAATATCAAGGAGTCTCGAATGCGGAATCCCCGCCTTTCTTCGGCATGTAGCAACTTGTATTAAAACTCACATGTATCTCATTTAACTCCACCGGAAGAAAGTTTTGGGATTAGTTTCGCATTGCAACTTTTCCTCGAGCTTCCATGTAAATATATGTTTGCTTGTAGCTGACACGATTTCTCGTGCCGCACTTTTAATTTCATTTCGAGATATTACTTCTTATCGCAAGAATATCGAAATTGAAAGTTCAGAGCATTTCAAATTAATAACTAAACGAATAGGACGAAATAGAAGACAGTGATATACCTTAATAACAAATATCACTGTAATATTTTTGAAAATTCGATCAATCGATTAAAAAAATTCTTTCAAGACAATCTATAATATCCTTTATAATATCGAAATATATTCCATCATTTAATAAAACATTGTTGGATGACTATCGATTCGTAGGCCCTTAGTCACTACTTAGAAGAGCCTGGCTAATAAACGCAGAGGAATTTCAGAATTAAAAAACAATCGACTCGTTCCTACTTTCACTAAGGGCCAATAATCATCTTCACTCCACCAAAAACTAACTAACTATATAAGCACCCACAAAATTTGCGAAAGGTCAGTTTCAGTTTAGTTTTCTTGTATTTTTCCAAGGTAGCCTTGTTGCTAGAACCCGTATTGTATATTGTGAAATCCGGGTTCCAACGACATAATTAAAAACTCCTTATCCCTTTTCTTGTCACTACGAATTTACATTCAGTAATCTCCAAATTCGTACGAGATGAAAATCACGATCCATCGTGTATAGCTGTTAATCGGACATAAAGTAGTCTCGAACTGCAAACTACCGCTAATTACAAATAAATATCGATTTCTTTAGAAAATTCGAGATTAAACGATAGCCAAGAGAGCCAAGGATAGATTCCATCTCTAATCTGCAATGACGACTTTCGATCGAGTGGATGGATTCCCGTGTTGTTCGCAAAAGTTCGAGGACCTCGTCGGTCAGGTTCCATTTTAAACGGATTGCTCGTGCTTTTATTGCTAGTTTCTATTTCGATCTCTCGCGAGATGGACGCCTGGCACGGTTCGTTGCCGGGAAAGTGCTGTCGCTTTCCCTCTTTCCCCACTTTTCTAACTCTCCCGCCACCCTTCTACGCATCCTCGTGTTTTGAGGATGGAATGATTCCAACAGGACCTCGACTGAACGGGTCCACGGTAAGTGGACATCGAGGACGATGTTGACCTCGACTGCTGTCAACTGCAAACCCTGCATGTGTATTGCACCCTGCACGCGGCTCCACGCTTTAAAGCGTTTGCTCGTGCACCCTGCAGAACGACACCATGCGTTGAAACATTTTCGGATTGATCCCTTTCCCTTTAGCCTCATCCCACTCTATCTACCTCGTTCTTTCCCCTTTTCCATCTAGAGGTCAGCTGTCAACGCTGATGGAAGCTCTGCCAGGGCTATGTTCGCGCTCGCAATGCGCGCGGTGCGTCCAAGATTCACTTTGAACTGCAAATACTCTCAGAGTATCACCCGTGGATTTTATGATTGATTTTAGGTTTTGCGGGATTACGCGTTTTCCCGGCATTCAAAGGCAACCTCGTTCTACGCTTGGTCCCCATGCGTTTCCAGACCTCTTCGCATAGTTTTACCGATTACGTCTTGCTTGTACTTTGAAAATTATCCTACTTATTATCTATAGGAAGGATTTTAACGAGTAGTCGCTCTGCACCTGGGTAACTCTTTTATTCTCTTCGTATGCTGGTCGGATAGTGTCCCAAAAATGCATCCCTCGCTGTTTTATAGGACGTGTCCCCTCTCCGTCGCCTTGTCTCCACGTGTCCCTAGCCTCTTCCGCTGAGCTCCGGTCCAGACGCCCCAGCTTGACGTCTAGCATCCCCATCTGTGGCTGTTGTCCTTGGGCCTCATCTAGGCCTTCCTAGAGCTCCAACGAAGAGCTTTCTCCTGCCGAAAGACAATGGGCAGCGGTGAAAGTTGCTCACATATCGACGTTCCAGGTTCGAAAAACTGGACTTCCATATCAGTTTCCGAATAGCAACTTCGAGAACGATGGACAATCGATACTTTGCATGTAATACACGTATGTTCGTTTGTAATTTTCTCGTTGGTAAATTTTGGACTCCTTACATTCGTAGCCTGTAATAAACTTTGGCCACTAAGTCCAGAGTCTGATATTTTCTAGTATCCATTATGACAGCTTACGTACGTAACAAGAAGTCGTTACATTATGTCACACGTGCTTACGTATTATCTGGAACCACTGTATCGAGGAATATCATATGCGTTACATCCCGCGCAACACAGCCCGATGGTTTCAAATTTCTAGCTGTCATAAGTCCTGATTACCTTCGCTCGCGAGGATGACTCTGAGAGTTGAGTTATGTAAAATTAATCGTATATGGGGAGACGAAGATAGGTGATAATAAAAGACATAGAAGGTGGTTTTCGAACGATAATCGTAATATAGAAAGCTATGGATAACGAAGGTGCGCGATGTCCGAATATCGAATATTGCGATATCTTGTCGAATTCTGGCCGCCATAGCCATGTTCGAACCTCCATTGACATGGCCAGTTTCCTACTGCTTGTTCACCAAGTTTTCTCATCGATGAGTGCCATGTTCCGAATTTTTAACAATTTCCGACGTTATTCGAATTTTGCACATGGAAAAACGTGCAAATGTTTCTATTAATCTAAATTCATTATAAAATAACTTAACAAGCTGCAAAGTCCAGTATGATCTACCTCTTTGCATCCGTAAATGAAATATCTGGCATACTATACAAAGTACCCATGCTTTAATTTTATTTATGTACGAATGGTGAGCGTCGCGTGATTAGGGCATGAGGCCACCGTCTGTGACAGTGCCTTTTGTCTAGGTACGACTGTAAAGCGCATGAGAACGCTTAGGCTGTCCTCGAAAATAGAGGATAATAAACAGAGGTCTCGGGTCTGGCTCGAGCGTTCAGAGTATTATCTAGAGTGCGTGCAGAAGGATGAGCAAGGATCGTATGAATGGGATTATCTATGGAAGTATCGGTTGCAAGTGAAGAGTGGAAGTCTAGGAATGCGTCTGAGTGTTTAGGGTACCTGCACTGAGGACAAGGCTGTAAGGAATGAGTGAGAAAAGCGCGATTGAGACAGAGAGCATGAGTGCAAGGTTTAAATAAGGGTGCATGGGCTTGAAATGAACAGTTCTTTGAGGAGTTCTTTGAGAAGAGTTCGTTGAGAGATAGTCAGTGTGAAAGGTCATAGTGTCTAGAATAAGCCATGAATTAGTTCACGATATATCATATTTTCAGTGTCGTTTTGCTGCCACCTAAACAATTCCTACAATATGTATATATCTATGTAAGATTGGAATGAGAACGGCCCTGAAAGAATGTCAAGGTTTAAATAAAGGTGCAAGAGCTGTCCTGGGACAGTCTTGTTGATGAGAGTACGCAAGAAGTTCGCAAGAGAGTAGTCAGTCAAGAGTTAATTGCTAGTTGCTATTGAGAATTGCAGCATTAACTATTAGTAGTTGTTATTAGTTAGATAGTAAATTATCGGTCGTAGTCGTCTAGTGAGGGCTTGTCGCAGATTCACTAGCTGTGACTTAGTCTTTCACATCTCACCTCACTATCTTTCACCTTGATAAATTACATCTACAACTAGCTTCATTGAGCTAACCAGCAAGTTTGATGAATTAAAGATATGGCTTGCATGCGGTAAACGCTTCGTAGCGTTGTCGGTAACATTATACGTGATGTTCCTTCTTTAATTTAATTCCAGAAATTGGTTTGTTTATTCCTTTTCAGTCTTCTGTGCCGTGGTATATGATTTAGATCCTTGATGTGTTCGTTGGGATGATTTGATATTCGTTTCTTGTGTGCTGTGGCGAATTTTCCTGTCTGTTCTTTGATATTATGTATGCCCAAGTCTTTATGCAGAGAATCTGAGGTGATGTACCATGGGGCAGCAGCAATAGTTCTAAGTATTATGTTCTGGAACCTTTGGATGATGTTTATATTACTTCTCTTGGCACATGCCCAGAGTTGTATCCCATATGTCCAAATTGGAATAATGGCGACCTTATACAAAAGTAATTTATTGTATAGTGTAAGTTTCGATTTTCGTCCCAGGATCCAATACATGGTTTTCAATTTGTGGTTCGGTTGCTTTCTTTCCTTTTTTATGTGGTCTTTCAATGTGAGTCTTTCATCCATGTGCAGACCAAGGTATCTGACACAGTCCTTTGTTTCAAGGTTTTCGCTGTTCAGTTTGACTGCAGGAGCAGTAACATGCCTGATAGTAAATGCGATGTGCGTTGATTTGTTTGCGTTGATTTTAATTTTACATTTTTTGGCCCATTCTGTAGTCTTATCCAATGCTCCCTGCAAGAATCGTGACGCCTCCGCAGGATTTTCATGGGAAGCCAAGAAGCCAATGGGGAGCAGTGTCATCCGCGAATGTGGCCACGAATATATTATCGTCAACAGGAAGATCTACTGTGTAGATTAGGTATAACGTGGGACCTAAGATTGATCCCACTTAATTTCCCACAATATTTCGAGTCTCGTTCGGGATTTCTACGTTTATATACATTTTGTAACTGAATTTCATTTTGCATAAAAGCAAAAATTGAAAAAATAAATTGTTTCTAAAGTATAAGGAATACTATGTTGGACAAATAATTTCTAAATATCCGTGGATAAATTGCCTCGCGAAGTGATTTTCGGTAAAAGTCTCTGAACGAGGTATTCCTCGTTAAACGTAGATCCACGAGAGCTTGTATTTTGACCATAAACGCGAAACAGTTAATTAGTCGATGAATGCCGGTGCAGGTGTTAAGGGAAACTAATCGCTCGATTTCTGCCAGACAGAAAGCCGTAGCGTGTCGTGCTTTGTGGATTTTTTATACATAAAGGGCAGATATTATCGCGTGGTGTTATCAGACAAGCCCTCGGCCTTTGTGCCACGCCACTCGAAATTGTAAATTATCCCGAGGCTGTGCACGTCGCTGCATTTTCCGCGACACACCGTCAGCCATGGTACCCTCGCCTCAAGATGAATTGTATCGTTGATGTGAAACAAGCTCCACGGTCTTTCCGCGAAATGAAATATGTATCGCGTGGACGGTGCGCCAATTTTTTCCCTCTGTCACGGGGGCGAACGGTAATTTTCGCGAGAGCCACGCGAGACCAAGTAATTTTCTCTTCGTTCCACACCCAATCACGGTCACAAATATAGAATATTAACCGGGGTATCGCAGCTTCGCTGTCTCGACGATGTTCGACGCAGACTGAATTTCGTAGAAGCATCTTGTATGCAAATTTCGTTGAAATCGGCGTGTTACGTTTGTCAGTAACATCCACTGTCGGTGATGATAATGGCGTCTTGAACTCGCGTGGCAGACTCGAAGGAAGAAGTATACGTCCGTGGACCGCTGCCTCGAATTATGCAAGCTCGCGATATCGAGCACCTGCATGCCCCATGCGGCGAGTTTGCGTGCGCGGAGTATGCAAAATTCGGAAAATCACTGGAGAGTCCTTCGGTTTACTCCACTTACATTCAAATCCCCGCAAGGATGGCTTCGAAGGAGAGAAATTAGGAGTTCATGTTCGGCATAATATCAGCTTCGAGGGTCGGAACTTTTTGAAGGATCGTGATCGAATTACTCGGACATTTTCGGCTCCCTTTAGCACTCTTGAACTTTTGAACTTTTCAAACTTTACCAGCTAAACTCCGAATCGTGAATTGTTCGCGTTTCACGCGCAAAATATATACGTTTGTACATGAACCGTTGATTACTTTTGGTAATGGAATAAACGACGCTGTGATTTTTATACCCATTGTTTTCCTTTTTCCACTTTTCTTCAATGTACACATTCGAATTTTAATTAAAATGTTTTAAATAAGCGTCCCAGTGTATCGTTTTGTAATGTGTAACGTCACGATGCTATCAATTCCCTGTAAATCAAAATCGTACGATTTTTAAAAACTGGCTGGTTTCATTTTAACATCGTTTATTTTCGTGATATCCAATTTATCGTTTCTTGAAGTGTGAAATTAATTATTAATTATTCATCTTGTTCATTACGTTCCGTGTAATTAACCGGAGTGCCATTTGTTGTTTCGAATTTTTGGAAAATTTTATCGCGTATAAAATGATACTTAACGTATCAGATCGTTATGGAACACTTTGTTTTTCATTTTTGTATAACTATCTTAACCTTCCATGCGTCGTATGGAATAATTGCGCTTGTTCCTCGTTAAAGTAATTTAATTTTATAATGAAATATGTCTCGCCTTTAACACATCGTGGAAGTGTACTTCTTGGTAAAAAGATTTTCACGAGTACCGTGAAAATTCTTTGCTTCACGCAACCGTTGAATAAGCAGTGGACTTTTTCGATCCTTCAAGTTGGTCTATCGAAGATCGATTATCAGCAGGTCGACCGTTTTATACGCACCCTTCGCAGCTTGCCGCGGTAATAAAATTCCGAGAATTTCAGGCAATAATGTACGCAAATGCGCAATCAATTATTTCTTTTATTCCCATTTATTCTCGGGTGAATATAAGAATAAAAATATGCAAAGTATTTGCATTGCAATGGTATTTCGATGCTTTTAATTTGCAATCCTCTTTCCGATAACCATTTTCAAATTTTTTATTTCCACGAACAATTGATCCCGATATTATGCGAGGAATTTCTTTATTTTTAT
Source organism: Eufriesea mexicana (assembly GCF_001483705.2). Taxonomy (NCBI): domain Eukaryota; kingdom Metazoa; phylum Arthropoda; class Insecta; order Hymenoptera; family Apidae; genus Eufriesea; species Eufriesea mexicana. Next base: position 233,960 of record NW_016912658.1, read on the forward strand.
TCGTATCCTAATAACAGAAGTCCATCGCAAATCTAATATTTTAAAAAATTCTTTTTCCAATCAATTTTCCGTGGGAGGAAAAATGGAAAAGTACCATTAATGCGAAAAGTACAATGAAATATAGCGTTCGACTTAAAAAGCGAATAAAAAATGTTCGAAGAACGCTATAGCACGCGTTAAATATTTTCTGGAAAATACCAGGATCGAAGAAAGTTGCGCGATCATTAATATTTCTGAACTTTGCATTATCACGTTTCGCTAATGATTTCCTATAATCGGATCGTAGTTCGAGCTGGGTTTAACTGCTCGGTGAGTCAGTGACGTTTATGTGGCTAGAATGAATTAATTTCCGGTCGATTCATCGAACGAGGAAACACAATCGTGGCTATATCGCGAACCAGAAGTTTCAATTACGACTTTCTGTCTGAACGTGAAATGTGAAATTCAATTCTGAACGTTCTGCTCGCGGTGACATCGGTCTGGTTGCATTTCTGGCAATAATAACTATCGAGACGATTCATACCTCGTTTCCACGAAATATCTACTCCGCGTATGTTATCGCGAGCAGGAAATATGATAATTCTATTAACGCGATCTCGATGACACAGCACCGTGCCACTAATACACCGAAGTAAGGGAACTTTTCGATTGGAAGCGTTAGCGTGCCCTGTCTATCGAAACTCTCCGTTCCCACCTGTTTGCAATTAAGAATTCAATTTCGATGAAAGCTTCCCGGGTGAAAAGTCGAGTCGATCTGGCCTGCTTGACGTCGCAATCATCGTTCGACGAGAATTAGAACAAGCAGAAATTGGACGTACTCGATCAATCTTCGGTATATTTTAGATACTTGGTTCAGCGAGTAATCCCTTGTTTCGATCTGTCAGACGACGCGTCTCTGTAAATACAGACTTTAAAACGATCCACGCCAGCCTAGCTGTTCGATATTCATTCGAAGCAATGAAATTAAAAAGTAAAAAAAAATGTTTTTCACGAATACATCTCGAGCGGAGTAAAATTTGTCAGGCAAATTTCGCGTAAACAAAATGAAAGGAAAAAGAAAAGGAGTAAACGCATAAATATAGAAAAAAGGATAAAAATAAAAATAAAAATAAAGGGAAATAAAATGTGAAATTTAATCAAAGCTCGCGCACAGTGATGGAAACTAATTTCACAGTGATAAAATTTGTTTGTGTTGCGTAAAAAAGTGAGCCGAGCCTTGAAACGAGAAAGGTAAAATAATATTTGTAGTAAAAATGGAGCTAGCGCAAATGTTTAAATTACATGACGGTATGATATTTAAAAGAACTGGGACATTAGGAGGATAAAAGTATCCACGAAATACGAACGCGTATCGCTCATTATAAAATTACTCGTATTTACCGGGCAGAGATGAATTCGTGAAACAGCACGGGGAAAATAATCGCGACGCTGGGGTGAGGCGGAAAATGGCGGAGCGGAACGTGTGTTTCCAAACCAACGCGCGATTCCACTAGACCGGCGTACAAAGCCGCATATTTTCAGCTTCATAACAAGCGCAGTTGGAAATTGTCGCGGCGGCTGCTTTTAAAATGTGTCCGCTACTCCGCGACTGTTTGCTCGACAGCACGGAAAATACAGTTGCTAATTAGGCAGCTAAGTGACGCTCGCGAAGGAGTTAATTCGTTTTAAATGAAACACGAATCGTGCCCTTTTAAGATACTTTCAAGATACTTCCGTTCCAACGATGTTCGCCCAATCTCGTCGTTCTCATCCTTTTCCTAATTTCGCACCTCTCCGCGTCTGTACTCTCGGCTTCATCCGTTCGTGAAATATCACGAAACTTTCGCGATAATAGCTCGTCCTCGAACGACGCGGCAGATTCCGAGATGTACAAAATTGTCAGAAATTCACCCCTGCTGGCGAGTAATATGAGAAAGAATTAATTTCTCGTTATAGATTTGTGAAAAATACTCGTCGACACTAATTATCCATGGACACTTACGCGACAAACATTTTACCTACATTTTCCTTTCTGACACATCCATACATACATCCATACACGTGATCTATGTGTTCTAATTCCCTCGATATTAGCCTATGATTTCCATCTATATCGTAGTTATTTATGTCACCTCCTAGATGCTAATTGCTTCAAAGAATCACGGCAAGCAGCATCAATTGCTCGAGTACCTCAGCGCGCGAGTCATAAGCCTTTCATCGTCTTTGAGAACGACTTCCGCCGTTTTGCTTTTCGCCATAGAAGTAAGAGGAAATATCCCTCATCTGAGAACTCGGTTGCGTTAATTCTCGATAAACTTCGCTGATCCTCGAGCGATAAACTCGACACACGCGTGCACAGAGGCTTTAATCGCTCGACTTTGCAACAACCTGCAATGCAATCCTATCCTATAACCCTGTTTACCTGTGTCGAACGATCAACCGATCGTTTAGATTATCCCCTATTCGTTCTTCCTTTTTATATTCAATCGTACACATCCCCCGCTTATAAATCACCGAAGATCGAATGGATTTAAAGGGAAAATAGATTTACTGGATAAACGTGAAATGACGGAAATATTTATTAATCCGTTGGGTAATCTGTTGAATCGAGTTATCTGATCAGCAGCGAGTGTAGCTTTTAATCTGTACGGTGACAGTACCACCACCTCGAGCGCTATTGTTCATATAAATCACGAATGTAGCCGAGAGGTAATTGAGAAAACGACGAATAGAAACAGGAAAAAGATATATTGGAAGATGCTTTTACAGCGGCTGCGAAATTTATCATCCGTAGCATTAATGGTTCGACAAATCTACCGTCAAATTTCACTAACTTTTCCTGGATACACGAATAATCCGCTACTTGCATCTTGAAACGAATTAAGCTCTGAACTTTGACTAGAAACCTAATAACGTTCCCTTGAAAATTACAGTGACTCGAGAAGAACGCGAGCGAACTTGTAATTTTTATTTCAACGTAAATTCGATGAACAGCGCGAATTCGATATGAGCAACGGATGCACCTTGGCAGAGATCGAATTTTTCGAATTACGCTACATACAGCGCACGTGTAACGAAACTGCGAGCTACCACGTGTATCGGGAGAATGGCGTGTAATTTTTGCAAGGCGAGAAGGAAAGTCACGTCACGCGATCGTACACGTATCCGTTTTACGATGGCTATCGAGATACGGTAATTTGTACGTTTTCATTCTATGATCACATGGTCGGAGGATCACGAATACCTGATCTTTTAATGGACTTTGTGTGCTAGACTGCTCGCTTTCTCGATAGGACGCTGCACGATGTATTACGAGTAATTAAGGACACTCGAGAAAATGAAATTAACCGTGTGCTCGGAAGTAGATGATAAGTTTCATCGTATACCTAGTAACGTATCGACACTCGAGTAATAACCTGTCGATCGGTATAATTGCACGAAAAAGCTAGTTTGAAAAGAAGCTTCGAATTACAGTCTGCTATGTACGAGGATTTTAGGATTTATGATACTAATTAACATTGTGACACCGAAAGATTTATACATTCCATGCATTTATATATTCCATGTTCTACTAAATTCTCTTTTCCAACGGTAATCCCTTTACACGTTCTTTGCTTTCAACCTAACTAAGCGTTTTCCGTAAGCTCGAGTATCTTTGTCCCGTACGTAATGTAACAGGAAATGAATTTACTATTATAAAATAAACATAACGATGATAAAATTGCTTTCCAGCTAAGTAAGTAGTACCTAGGATCAACTTCCATTCAGGTGTAACTGTTTTACGCGTAATTAACCCTTTGCACTCGAGAAGCGCCCTTTAGTCGTCATTTGATAAAATTTCAAAGATCGATACTCATTCATATGTGAAATTTAAGATAATGTAACGTTGTGCGAGCTATCGAAATCAAATAATTCTATGTGTTAATTATTAGACGAATTCTTATTTACTGCTGCGAGAAATATCGTCAGCTTTATAGCAGAAAATCTTTGAACTCCTGCTTTAAAAATATTTCGTTTAAATTCAGTTTACGCGTTGTAAAGATAACGATTGAAATATTGTCGAAATATTTATTTTATTACGGTAACTAAAGTGAAAATTCGAATGCTTAAACGCGGAAGATGAAACGAGTTGCACGTGATAAGTCATTCGTAATAATTTGACGTTTCAGTTGGCAATTTTCATACCGATTAGAGGGTTCACGAGTTCATAACGCTTTTCCATCGAATTTGAACCTAGCCAAGTACGGAATGAAGTTTACGGTTCGCAAACTCCGATCCGTCGATGAAAATTTCTTTAACGCGATTCTGTTATAGACTCTACCACGGGATACCTAAGCCGTAACTATACCAAGATTAACCCCTTGACATACAATGACGTCTGGGAGACGACGTTCATTTCCTGTGCCATTGCAGACTTTGACGTTTCCTAGACATCAAAAGCTGTCATCGGCAAACGCCGCGCAGTATATTATTAAATTCATGAATTGTTTCAGTCGTGCGTCGATACTATTTTCTTTAAAATGCTTTCCCCCTATCAACAGTGCCGATAAACAAAATCTACTTCACGGAAGCAATCGATTGTGAATTTTCGATTGAATATCGCAGAAGATACGCTCTGTAATTTGTCCTAATCGATTACAAGCAACAAATTATGCACATTTTCCCGAACATATACCTACGACAAATGAAAAGCAACATCCTGCAAAGAGATGCCATGCGTGCATCAAATATAATATAAGAAGTGAAACAACTTGGCAGTGTAGAACATGTCTGATTCCACTAGGTATTATATGTTTTGAGATGTATCATACTTTACAGAACTACTAAATTATTACTTTATAGTGTACAGACTATGGTAGGTGATGATAAATAATAAAACTGTTTATTAACCCTTTGCACTCGTGAGGTGACTCTCATTTAATCAGATTTTAAAGATCGACGTTAATTAATATATCAAATTTAAAATTACCTAACGATGTGTTGAATGTCGAAGAGAAATAATTCTATGTCTTTATTTGCATATGATTTCTCATTTACCATTTTAAAACTATCGTCGACTCAATGACAAAGTTTTCGAATTGCAACTTTTCTGTAACGAAAAAGTCGTCGAGTGCAAAGGGTTAATTAATAATAATAATAGATGATAGATTAACAATATGTGGGTAACGATTAACCCCTTCCCGTACTTTAACGAGTCTGACTCGTGACGAAGATTTTGGACCAAACGCGAATATCACGAGCCAGACACGTGAACAGATAGTCGGCCCAAACATAAATATCACGAGCCAGACACGTGAACAGAAAATTGGCCCAAGCATGAACATCACGAGCCAGACACGTGAACAGAAAATCGATCCAAACGTAAACATCACGAATTAGGCTGTATTGCGACTGTTTTCGAGCATCAGTATGGTCTGTTGATGTTTATCGTTTGGGCCCGGATTTCATCGAACTAAATGGCACGGGAAGGGGTTAAGCATACGAATCTATATCAACTACAATTTAAAACTACAACTGAACTCAACGATACAATGACAATTCAGCCTGTTACAAGCTAAAACACAACTAAGAACTCCTCTAAAGAACTGTCTTTCAAGAACTCTCTACCAATCACTCCTCACTAACCACTTCTGCCTTCTTTTATATCTTCCCCAAAAGCCTCCCACAACATGACAAAATATGGTCATGCTAAGGGCCTGAGGCATCGCCTGGGTTTTCCCGACCGACCTGGCCCTCGAACCCTCGCTGACTTTCTAAGCTAAAGTTAAACTTGTGACCTAACCCTCGTTTTGTAAAACCCCGTACAATATCAACTTTATCGAATGTTACATAGCAATGTAAATTTGAAAATAAAACGTTCTGAGCCAAATTAAATGATATTCCACGCGTCGACGCGCATTCTATTTGTACGTCAAGGGATTAAAACATGGTATCAGAGAAAATGGTAAAATTTATTCGGATAACTGAGCACTGAGCGACGAAACTTGGCATAATTGCTATCACGAACAGAAAGCATCCTTCAATAGCACGATACGGATATCGATATTGATATTTCGATTAATTACCCACCTTGCCGAAACTCCTACCAAACTGCATGCCCCTTCGAGCCGTAATTATCTCGCCGTCAATCTCCCAAAAAGTGATCCAGTTGCCTCAAACGGTGCTGCTTAATCCTCGAAATAAAAGGATCACCGATAAACCACTTGGCGCGGGTCCAGCTCGACGCTATCGGTCCTCTTCCTCCAGGATCAACGCTTCCGTTTCTCCGTCTCTCACCTGCCGCGATTCCACGCTCGTCCGCCTCATCCGCGTGCACCATCGTCCATCCATCAGCCGGAAGCAGATGCAACAAAAGTTTCGCGTTGGTCGCGCGCGGCTCGATCGTTTCCGTGGCCTTATCGGCATCGTCCAGAGTGATATTTCTCCACTGCTGCCACCCCACCGAAACCAGTGTTTCCCTGAACGATAGTTGGTCACCCTGCATCCGTTCCTTCTTTCTCTAGCCGCGGCGAGCGGCGTCAAGCGCCGGATAACCCGATTCTCCGGCATTGTCATTCCACCGCGGACTAGTGAATGCCGCTAGAGATATTTCATCGAGATTCCTGCAGGGACGCTCTGGTATTTCATTGTCATGGAAATAGACGTAAGATCGGGCGACGTGGTGCCGAAAGGAGAGCCATGATTCTTCCAGCTGGGAACCTCGTCTCGTTCTTAGGCACGGTTTCATCGCCACAGACCGTGTACCGATACCTCTTCGCCATCTTCTCCCGGGGTAAATCGATTCGCGCCTCTGAGGGATGTTCCTAGTGGCAGTTGAGTGGATTCGACGCTAAGCACCGCTAGGATAAATAATGCATGAGCGGGACATTTTACTTTGTTCCGTGTAGGCCCTTTGCTAGCCGTCGCGTGGCTGTTGTGAAAGAGACGGCTTTTAGCATCCCGATGCTTCACAATCCTTCGGGTAATGCGATCGTTCATCCTTTCCGCGCTTCCAAAACCAAATCACTCGATACTTGAACCGATATAACGCTTCTGTGTCCCGATTCTTTACACGTTCGTTCGTTTGCTTCGTCGATCAGTCACATGTGACAGAGAGATAGGTGGATTGCGCGATGAGAATGAGAGCCAAGTGTCGCGTACCTTCGACCAGGTGCAAGAATTTCAACGTAAATTGAAAAACAATCTCTGCAAACGGTATGAAATTTCTTCGATAAATGCTAAAGTCTGGCAAAATTTCAATTCAAGCTTTTCATTTAAGACGATACAACTTTCTTCATATACAACGACGTAAAACCGCTTTTGCATACCACTCAGATATCAATAGGACGATTATTAACGTTAACAACACTTATCCTACCCTAGATCTATTCAGCCAATCTCTTCACTCTATAAGACAGATACCACCTCTTTGTAAAAAATTTCTGTTTTCTTATACTTATACACATCTCGTCTGTCCGTAAATTTCTATATTTCTATTTGTGTTTTTCTTTGTTAAAATTAATTTTATATATAATTTTACTGATGGGTTAATCCCGTATAAATAAATCAAAATTTTCGCGTTGTCGGATCTTCCAGTTGACGGTTTACTGGAAACGATATGTACCTCGAAATTCGCATTCGTGGAAAATTTTGAAGAACCTTTATCGCAGATCTTCAAACATATCGCTATAATTCGGGATTAAAATTCAAGGAAAATCTTACTACAGACGAATCCGTACGCGATACGAGATATTAAAAATCGCTGTATGGAATAGAGTTTTAGAAATCGTCAGAATGAATTTCGCATCCGTATACAGCTAAATGCGCGGAAATTCGCGTGCGAATTACCGGGAAATATCGCGTAACAAATGGTTATAGACCAGTCTCGTTCGCAGGCACGAACAGGCTAATCGTTATGGACGGATAGCCGGAAGTTCGGGGTTGAAGACAGACCTTCGCCATCCAATTAGTGAAACTAGAGCGGTACTCCCATAAAGAGAGGCTCGTTAAACAAAAATATTATGTCTTATTAGAACTGGACGGATGCCAGTTCTCGGATAGGTATCAATGCCCTCGAACCACGCCCATCTTCCTATTTCCATTCTCGCCGGGTGCAATCCTACAATGAGTTCGAGGCACGTATTCGCGAACTGCATATTCCAGCTGGCGCGATGCGTGCACAGAGCCGGTCGAATCCCTGTACGGAAAGTTTTAATATTTGCCAACAGGATCGAAAATTTCCCCGACTACCGATCTTCTCTCGGAATTATTAACATTTTTCTGATACCGCGACGAAAGATGCAATCGTCTTACCTGTCCACCACGAACGCGTCATCGATATCGACACCGTTAAATGTACAGTGAAAAAAGTACAATGTGAAATAGAGGAATAAAATTTTAAGGTGCCGATAGTTGTAAATAATCGGCACCTTAAAATTTTATTCTTCTATTTCACATTGTACTTTTTCCATTTAACCCATTAACAGTTTGTCCCGTGACAGTCACTGGCAGGGCGTCAAGTACTATACGCGGACTAATTACGAACAACATACATACAAAACACGTATTTTGCACATATTTTATTATATGCCGAAGTGTTTTCGAACATAAAAAAATCTGGACATTTTTTGGAGCTGAATTCCAGTGGTAATTTCACCACACTGTGAAAGGGTTGGAACCGTGTTAACTCGAGGTACAAAGTTTCTCATCTACCGTCGAATGGCGAGTTATTTCACGTTTAAAATTCCAAGATGTGCAACTTTCACGTTCTCCAACTATTTCGGATATTTTATAACGCCGGAGGATTTTGGCAGAAACTTTATTTGTCATCGCTTGCCACTCGTTACGAGAAATGGCTGCCCCTTGCGAGGTAAGTAAGTAGCCAAAAATATCGCGGGGGTGAAAGTTTTTTGAAGAGCGGAGTATGAATGCGATGTTTGGAAAGCAGGGATCCTAGAAACGTGTGTACTTATATTTCAAAGGCAAAGTGGCGGTCGTGAGTGCACCTATTCGTATGTGTTTGGCTTTAGAGTTTTTAAGAGTGAATGGAAAGTTTAACGCGAGAGTTTTAACGCAACGGCAAAGGAGAAACGAGTAAAATGCAGGGAACTTCGAGCGAAAGCTCGCAGAGAGGCTCTGTACTGCGTTTACAGGCAGATTAATTTATGATCGCTAATAGCCATACTTGGCCTTCTTATACTCGGTATACGGAGAAGATATATTCCGATACGAAATCGCCGAATTTATTTTCGCGCGATGAATAATGCTGGAATTATTTATATCGAAACGACTGGTTAAAAGTTCCTCTTTACGCATTCTCATCGGAGAAATTACTCTCTAGAACGGCAAAGTTAGTTGACGTAAAGTTTCAAATAGCCAGATGGGAAGCAAAGGAAACGCTTTCACCGTTCCCACAAGGTTTTAAATAGTTTCTCCATTAATTCGAAAGTGTTTTCGTTGTGTCGGGAAAAAGTTCATCGCGGAATTATATAAACTGAAATAGTTTTCCAGGCCGTCTGGCTGAACCCGCGTAAAATCGCGCTTTAAATTCCGACTAGAATCTGATCGTATATTTTTCACTCGTGCAGCATCTCGGTTCAACCTGCTTTCTTTAA